>NC_081383.1:9256988-9434488 GCF_030684315.1 Stegostoma tigrinum | reverse complement strand
CTGTCTTTGTTTATGAAAATATTAGGATAGGTAACCAAATAGTTGAAGCGTTTTTTGAGGTAGCTTGTTAGAAGAAAGAAGGGTGGAGAGCAAGCTGTTGTATTATACTACAGATCTCGGAAAGGTACTATATCTTTAAGACAGCTAGATAATATGGCATGTGATGCTTCAATATGAGGGTTACACCTTGCCCTCTCAGCATTCAGTTAGTTAGTGAGGCAACTAACTATGGCTTCAACTTAATAATATTCTAAATAAACATATAACTCAGACTCCAAATGTAAATCTGAGATATCAAATTAGCTAGTTGTTAGTAAACTTCCAGATATCTGTCTCAATATGAACCCAAAGTCTATACGGCATTACATATTCAAAACTATAAATCTCATCTATGGGCAAGATTGAAGGAAGAATGTGGATCGTTTTGTAATGGTGAAGCCTATTATAACTGGGAATGATCGAACAGTACAGGAGGTGGTCAGGAACAAGATCAAAATTGTGGAAAAGTTCAGCAGGTCTGGCAGCATCTGTGCAGGAGAAAACACAGTTAATGTTTCGCGTCCAGTGACCAGAAATGTTAAATCTGTTTTCTCCTCCACAGATGCTGTTTTTGCTCCTGATTTACAGCATCTGCAGTTCTTTTGGTTTTTATTACAGGAGGTGGTCAACCAACCCTACATTCCTCTGCCAGCTTTTTGAAGGAATGATCCTACAGCCGGTGTCTCCCCAAAAACTCTATGAAAATTTGCCTTGGACACCTATGGCATAATCTGTTTGAAAATGTTTGAGAAATGCATAAAGTACAAGATGCAATTATGAAAGTGGAAAGATTGACCTATCATAAGGCTACAATATGGCATGGAAATACATGGGATTGCGTTGAGAACTGGAACATGTCAGTGTTATTAACTGTTTACAATTATTTTTTGACATTTGAATAATGAAGGCTTTCAGCACTATTTCCAGGCCTTGTTTGTTGCCCCATTTGCTTCTCTCACTCAGGGAGAAACACATCAATTTTCCCAACAATTAATCTCACATGTCCTTCACTCTGATGTTGACAATTCCTGAAATGGTGATAGAAGTGCGAGGTAAATAATTTGTTCAAATTGTTCTTGTTTAACAAGTTGAGGTATGACATGAAATTCAGACCTAGGTGAAATAACACCACAGAGTCTGGTATCATATCACCAAGTCACCTTTTATTTAACTGTGAGGAGTCCTTGACACTCAGCCAGCTCTGAGTGAACAGAACCTCTGATAGTCAGCTCTTATCTATCAGCCAAGGCTCCCTGATCGTAACAGACTAATAGCCCCAATCATGGCTAACCTTGTTATAGTCACTACATCGCTCTCTCTCTGAGTCCAAACATATAAGCTGGTTCTTTTTTTTAATAGCTCCTCCTGGGGTATTTTAGCACCGGATCAGTTTCCTCCAACTTTGCTTCTGATACAGGCCTGTAACACACAGTAGCTTGCCTTTTGTGCACAGAACATCTGGAAAGATATTCATTCTCCTCTTCAGGTGGGACATCGAGGTGGTGACATCTGCCATGTCCATCTCAGTTTCCAAGGCCTCTTCAACGCTTGATAGAGAGAGAGAATCCATGGCTCCGGAACAGCAGTCGGAATGGTATCGAGGAGCTGGGCATGTTTTGCTCTCGCACTGTTTGCAAGTTTGCAGTTTTCATATGGTCCACATGCTTGTTCAGGGCCATCGCACTGATCAAAACTTTATATGTCACTGGACCTGACCTCCTATTGATGATTACCTCTTAGCCGTGCAGGCCCATTCCCAGGGTTCTTGCACCAAACTTCATCCCCTGAAGCAAAGTGTCTCTCTCACTTAGTCGAGTCTTGCACACAGAGCACATCTGGAATGGCGTTCCTAATGCCATTTCACACTCTCCCCAGGTCCAGGAAGATCAGGTGGAATCTTCTCCTCATTAGTAATTCTACTGAAGCTATCCATGTAGTTGCACGTGGGGTTGCCCCATATTCAAATGGGACAGTTTGGTATCCAGTGAAGCTGTACACCTGTTTTCAAAGTTTGGCATGTCAGACTATTGGATGTTAGGTTGTATGGATTTGCTCCTATGTGATGACTATCATTCGACTTTAGGAAATAGTCAGATTCCCTGCTGGTAGATGATGCCCCATTATCTGTGACTAACATTTCCGGGAGTCCATGTATTGCAAAAGATCATAGAAACTCTACAGAAACAGTAGGAACTGCTGATGCTGGAGAATCTGAGATAACAAGGTCTACAGCTGGATGAACACAGCGGGCCAAGTAGCGTCAAAGGAGCAGGAAAGCTGACGTTTCAGGTCTGGGCTCTTCTTCGTAAATGGACCCTTCTTCTACATTTCTGAATAAGGGTCTAGGTCCGAAACGTCAGCTTTCCTGCTCTTCTGATGCTGCTTGGCCTGCTGTGTTCATCCAGCTCTACACCTTGTTATCATAGAATCCCCACAGTGTGGAAACAGGCCCGTTGGACCAACAAGTCAACACTGACCCTCAGAGCATCCCAAAAAAAGACATCCTCCTATAACCCACCTAATCTACAATTCCCTAAACACTATGGGCACCTTAGCATGGCCAATCCACCTAGCCTGCACATCTTTAGACTGTGGGAGGAAACTGGAGTACCCGGAGGAAACCCACACAGACAGACGGAGAATGTGCAAACTCCACACAGACAGTCACCTGAAGGTGGAATTGAACCCAGGTCCCTGGTGCTGCAAGACAGCAGTGCTAACTGCTGAACGACCATGTCACCCAATTCTTGCAGGAGATTGTGCAACTTTGGAACTTATTGCCTCAGAATGCAGTGGAAGTAGAATTTTTGAAGCTAAGGTGGAGGGGGATTGAGTTTTTCTATTGTTGTTCTCATGTTTGAAAAAGGAACTCTATGCATGTCCAGCTATTTTGAGCGGGCATCAACAATGACTAAGAACATTGAACCCATGAAAAGACCTTCATCGCCAACGTGTAACAAGACTATTGTTTACCCAGCCATTCTATGAATGGGGAGGAGCTGCTAGCAATAATTTTTGTTCTTGGTACTCTCTACACTGCCCCACCAACACAGCTATGTCTGCATCCAGACCTGGCCACCAGACACAACTTCTTGCCAACATCCTCCCTCTCTATCTGGGCATATTTACACTCTGCATTAGCCAAAGTTCTGGATGTTCTTTTGGATGTTCCTTTCCATTGGGCCAACTATGTTCTAATACAACCTCAGTGCCAGACGGTGTGGCATCGCACGGCAATACCAGGTGTTGCTTGGGATCATAGTGTGCAAACACCTTCCAGGATGATAGCTGTTTTTTTACTTCACTGAAGTCTATGGCAATGTGACTATTTCCAAGACTGAACCCTTTTTTAAGAATTGATGCCAAGATGGCAGGACGGAGGCCAGGTTATATATGAACTTTCCATTATAATTCACCAGCCCAAGGAAAGATCTAAGCTCCAGTACTGGCACGGGAGCTAGGAAACCTTTGATCGCCCTCATTTTATTTTACAACAGCTGTTACCAGGTCTTGTCAACTCTGTAGCCCAAGCAGGTCACTTGGTGACCTGGAACATTTCTAATGTGTATACCGGCCTGAGAGAAATATCTAAGGACTAGCACTGGGCAGGCCTTGCAGACTCATGGAATTGCTTCCTGGTCAAATTGCAAGGTGACCTTGGCTCCTTTGATAGTTCCTAGGCCTTCATGAAAAACATCTGGATATTTAATTAGGCCTTCACTCAGGCAGCCATTTTCTAAACAGAAAACATTGAGCCAATCTAGACAGATCTTTCCCAACTAATTTCACCCCATTGAGCCTTTTACTACAATCAATGGTAACTGAACCAGCTGCTTCACATAAAAGACTGGAACCAAAGTTGTACCCTTACTCTGTAGAGGTTCCCTGGTACAGGTTCTCAGTCTAGCTGAGGTCTTAAGCAAAATTAAGGATTGGAGTCCAGAGTGAATTTTTTTAAAGACTGGCTCTGTAATCACTGAAATGGTTTCACTGGTATCTAACTCCATTAGAACCAGGTGACCATTTAACCAGATGTCTATTTTGATTGAGATAACAAGGCGTAGAGCTGGATGAACACAGCCAGGCTAAGTAACATCAGAGGAGCAGAAAGTCTGACATTTCAGGCTATTTTCATTGATTAGATTAGATTAGATTCCCTACAATGTGAAAACAGGCCCTTTGGCCCAACAAGTCCACACCGTCCCTTGAAGCAGCCCACCCAGACCCATCCCCCTATAACTCACACACCCCTGAACACCACGGGCAATTTAGCACGGCCAATCCACCTAACCTGCATATCTTTGGACTGTGGGAGGAAACTGGAGCACCCGGAAGAAACCCACGCAGACGCGGGGAGAATGTGCAAACTCCACACAGACAGTCACCTGAGGCGGGAATCGAACCCGGGTCCCCAGCGCTGTGAGGCTGCAGTGCTAACCACTGAGCCACTGTGCCGCCCCTTGGTTCTGATTTGGATGTTGCTGAGCAATTTTACTGTTCCATGGCAAATGTAGATGGACTTTCCAGGGTGCGCACTCCCCTGGATACAGGCCTATGAGTTACCTTACTCAATTCAAGCCTAGTGGGACTCTTGCTGTCTCAAGTCCAATGGGCTGGAAAGCCTGTGTAGGTTTGCTGGCCCAGATCCGAAAGAAAATGTTAACTGTTTGGCCAAGGCTTGGCTTTGCTTTGGGGTATTGCTGTGGGCTGACCTAGAGTCCCTCTGTTCGGGTTACATCCTGAGTGAGGCTCGGAACTTGCTTTCACTACAGTGGTGTTCCTGAATTTCGGTTGGTCTGGTGAGGGTTTCCAGTTCCATTAGAATATCCTGTAGCTCATATGCTCTATTTGCAACATTTTCCAATAATAAAGCCAGTTGTGGTGCCTGTTTGCAGTGCATTAGGGCTTCAGCTACTAGGCACTTTTGCATAGTAACATCATTAATGCTACATATCAAACAGCCTCTCAACATCTTATTCAGGATTAAACCAAAGTTGTCTTAGCCTAGTCAAAAACCCCAATAGATTGGCTGGTTCTCAAAATATTGAGTAAAACTAATACTATCTCAGAATTAAAGAAGGCTTGGCATCATAATATTCCTTAAGTAAATCCATCAACTCTTGAAAGGTTTTAGTAGTTGGTGCCTCAGTGAAAGTTAGGCTCCTAAAAACCAAAAAAAAGTTGCAGGCCTACAAGCTATTGGGAGAATTACTCACTGCTTTTCATCAGCCCCAATGTCGTCTGCCTGGAAAAAGTAACATTTTCTTTCCGCCTACTGGGGCCAGTCTTTAACAGCAGGATCAAACAAGGCAAGCTTCCCAAATAACAGCATGGTGCCAGAAATGGCTACCCCAACGCAAGGATGATTTTTGTGAGCAGCTTACTTCAGGAGCGTGCTTTTCTCTCATTCCCACTTAAATAACTCCACAGAGGCTGGGATCCCATCTCCAAATCATTTATTTACACATGGTGTGTCCTTGACACTGAGCCAGCTCCCTGTTTATATCTGTCAGCCAGGGTCTGGTGATTGGTCCAGCTTAACAGCCCCAATTAAGGAAACCATATTCTATGAGGTCTATGTGCCTGAGCTCCTTAGAATGACTACACGTGGCACTTTTGTGAGTCAGTAGTGTGAGGACATTCGGATTGGTGTTCATAAAATCATAAGCATCTATAGGATTCTTTTTCCGTATCACTGGAAATAAATTGAATGTGAGATGGTCAAGTCTCAAAAATGTATCAAATGCAGCCACCAAGTACTTTCTGTCAGTGCAGGCAAGATCAAAAAGCAATCAGTAATCATTTGCTGTGAATCCTTCCAAAGCTTCAGAGCGCACCTGGAGGATGTGAACATAATTCTTAATTCCCACCCTTTGACCCTTCATTCTGTTCCGTTTGACCTTTCTGTGAATTGCTGCTTGCTCAGCATAGCCTTCCCAACCTGCACCCAAAGTACCGAGTGACCGTGACTCAACCATTAGCTTACTCTTATCTCTCGGCTTTGATTTATGCTCACTAAGCAAGAGCTTTCAATTTTATTTTGGCCCCGGGTTGCGAGTGTCACTGGCTAGTCCAGCATTTATTGCCCAGAGGACATGAGAGTCAAGTACATTTTGTTTCTGGTATCACATATCCACCAAATCAGGAAAGGTGGGATGAGATGATGGGAACTGCAGATGCCACTCATAGGATATTATTTTCAGTTGCCACATTATTCGAAGGATGTGGAGGCTTTAGAAAGGGTGCAGAAGGGGTTTACCAGGATGCTGCCTGGACTAGAAGGTGTGACCTATATGGAGAGAAAATTTCAAGTTGTTGTGCCCCTAAGATGCTGCTTGGCCTGCTGTGTTCATCCAGCTCCACACTTTGTTATCTTGTTTTCTCTGGAGCAGTGGAGACTAAGAGGAGACTTGACAGAAGTCTATTAAATTAAGAGATGAATAGATAGGATTTTGACCATCAACCCTTTTCCCAATGTTGAAATTTCTAAAACTAGGGGCATGTATTTAAGGTGAGAGGGGTAAGGTTCAAAGGAGATGAGAGGGGCAAGTCTTTTACATAGAGTGGTAGGAACTTGGAACGTGCTGATAGGATGGTGGTGGAGGCAGATACAATAGGGGTGTTTAAGGGACTTTTAGACAAACACATGAATATGCAAGGAATGGAGGGATATGGACCAAGGGCAGGCAAAAGGAGTTAGCTTAATTTGGCATCATGTTCAGCACAACATTGTGGGCCAAAGGTCCTGTTCCTGTGCTGTACAGTTCTATGTTCTATGTTCCAATACTTTCAGGAGGTAATGAGTGAGTTAGACAAAGGAGACCCTATGGACATGATCTATTTGGATTTCTAGAAGGACTTTGACAGGGTGCCACAGAAAGCTGCTAAAAAGGGTAAGATTCCACAGCATTAAGGCAAGGTACTGGCATAGATAGAGGATTGGCTGACTGGCAGAAAGCAGAGAGTAGGGATAAAAGATAATGGGGACTGCAGATGCTGGAGAATCCGAGATAGCAAAGTGTGGAGCGGAATGAACACAGCAGGCCAAGCAGCATCTTAGGAGCACAATGGTTTCTTTCCCTGAGAGGAGATTAGTGAAGCACATGTTTCACAGAGCAGTGATCAACAATTACATGATCACCATGAAGCAAGCTTTCTCGCTCCAGGTTTTCCTTTAACTGATTTCAAATGTCCTGGTGAAATTTGCCATCATGTCGATGGTGCAATGATTTAAATGATGATGTTATTGAAGATCTTACCCAGCATCTTAGATAAAAAGTTCGAGCACCCAATTTCAACAACAGACTTAAAATACTGTCCAGCATCTAGTGATGCCCAGAGTCCAGTTTATCTGTTTCCATAGCTATTTTTAACCTGTAGGTGTTGTGGGTATCAGGGGCTGTTACTAAGGAAAATGTATAATGGAAGCTGAAAGGTCTGAAGGTGGATAAATCAAACACACCAGATGAACTACACCAGAGAGTTCTGAAAGAGATCATTGAGGAGATTGTGGAGGAATTGGTGATGATCTTTCAGGATTCACTGGTGTCAGAGAGGACTGGAAAATGAGCAATGTAATATCCCTGTTTAAGAAAGGAGGGAGACAGAAGATTAAGTCACATGTGCACTGACAGGTGATGTGGGGGGCTTATCCACTGAGGCAATATGGGTAGAGCTCAAAAATAAGATGCATGCATTCACTCTGATAGGATTATACCAAAGGCCACCCAATAGTCACCAAGACATTGAGGAGCAAAAATGTAGGCAGATTATGCAACAAAAACAGAGTTATCACAGTGGGTGACTTTAGCTTCCCCAATATTGACTGGGATTCCCTTAGAGCAAGAGGCTTAGATGGGGCAGAATTTGTTAGGTGCATCCAAGAGGGTTTCTTGAAACAGTATGTGAAAAGTCCAACCAGAGGAGGGGCCATACTGAACCTTATATTGGCTAATGAGCCTAGCTAGGTGATTGGCCTTTCAATGGAGGAGCATTTTAGAAACAGTGACCACAATTCCTTCAGTTGAAAGATAGCTATGAATAAGCATAAATGAGGACCTTTTGGAAAGATACTAAATTGGGACAGGGCATATTACATAAATGTTTTGCAGGATCTAGGGAAAGTTAATTTTAGAGGACCTGTTATCAGTCAAGTCTACAATTGACATGGGAGAATTGTTTAAAGATCATCTGATGAGAAGACAGGGCTGGCACATTCCAGTAAAGGAGCAAGGACAAGGATGGCAAAGTAAGGCACCCTCGGACAACAAGGAAGGTTGTGAATTTAGTCAGAAGGGAAAAAGAAGCATATGAAAGTTTAAGAAACTAAAATTGGAAGGGCCTGTAAGTTTTATAAAGAAAGTATAAAAGAACTCAACCAGGGAATTAGGAGATCAAGAAGGGGCCATGAAATGTTCTTGGCAAGTAGGGTTAAAGAGAAACCCAAGGCATTCTATACATATATTAAAAGTAGAAGAATAACTAGGGAGAAGGTAGGACCACTCAAGGATAAACGTGGGAATTTGTGTTTGTAGGCAGAGGATGTGGGCAAGATCCTAAATGAGTACTTTGCATTGGTATTCACCAAGAAGAATGATGTGAAAGATAGAAAGATTAGTGCGGAGCATGCTAATATGCTGTGACATTTTGAGATCAAGAAAGAAATGGTGTTGGGTCTCTTGAAGAGCATTAAGTTGGATAAGTCCCCTAGGCCCAATGGTATCTACCCCAAGTTTTTGCAAGAGACATGACAGGAGATTTCTGGGGCCTTGGCCAAGATTTTTGTATCTTCGTTAGCCACAGGAGAGGTCCCAGAGGACTGGAAAGTAGCTAACATTGTTCAAGAAGGCAAATAGGGATAACGCTGGAGACTGAGACCAGTGAGTCTCACATTGGTGGTTGGGAAACTATTGAGAGAATTCTTAGGGATAGGATTTATGTTCATTTGGAAAAGTATGGCTTATTTTGAGACATTCAGCTGGCTAGATGCAGGGCAGGTCATGTCTTACGAACTTGATAGAATTCTTCAAGGTGGTGACAAAGGTGATTGATCAGGGTAGAGCAATGGATGTCACATGTATGGATTCTAGTAAGGCTTTTGATAAGATCTCTCATGTTAGGCTCATCCAGAAGATTAGGATGCATGGGATCTGTAATGTCTTATCCATGTAGGCATACAAGGCAGAGGGTAGTTCTGGAAGCGTGTTTTTCTGGCTGAAGGTCTGCAACTAGTGGCATTCCACAGGGTTCCGTACTGGGACCTCTGCTATTTGCAATTTATATACGTAAATGACTTGAATAAAAACGTAGATGGGTGGGTTAGCAAGTTTACAGAAGATACAAAGATCAATGGAGTTGTGGATAGTGTAGAGCATTGACAGATCAGTTGCAGATATAGGTGGAGAAATGGTAGATGGAGTTTAATCTGGGCAGGTGTAAGGTGCTGCACTTTGGGAAATCAAATGTTAAGAAAAAGTGTACAGTTAATGTCAGGACCCTGAACAGCACTGATGTACAGAGGGATCTTGGGTTCAAGTCCATAGCTCCCTGAAAGTGGCCACACAAGTAAATAGAGTGGTAAAGAAGGCAAAAATGCCATGCTTCCCTTTATTGTTTGGGGAATTAAGTACCAGAGTCAGGATGTCATGTTACAGCTTTATAAAATTTGATGAGGCCACACATAGGATATTCAGTTGCCACATTACTGGAAGGATATGGAGGCTTTAGAAAGGGTGCAGAAGGGGTTTACCAGGTTGCTGCCTGGATTAGAAGGTATGAGCTATATGGAGAGAAAAACTCGAGTTGTTTTCTCTGGAGCAGTGGAGGCTAAAAGGAGACTTGACAGAAGTCTATTAAAATAAAGGGATGCATAGATAGGGTTGACAGTCATAATCCTTTTCCCAATGTTGAAATTTCTAAAACTAGGGGCATGTATTTAAGGTGAGAGGGGTAAGGTTCAAAGGAGATGAGAGGGGCAAGTCTTTTGCACAGAGAGTGGTAGAAACCTGGAACGCGCTGATAGGATGGTGGTGGAGGCAGATACAATAGGGGTGTTTAAGGGACTTTTAGACAAACACATGAATATGCAAGGAATGGAGGGATATGGACCAAGGGCAGGCAAAAGGAGTTAGCTTAATTTGGCATCATGTTCAGCACAACATTGTGGGCCAAAGACCGTGTTCCTGTGCTGTACAGTTCTATGTTCTATGTTCCAATACTTTCAGGAGGTAATGAGTGAGTTAGACAAAGGAGACCCTATGGACATGATCTATTTGGATTTCTAGAAGGACTTTGACAAGGTGCCACAGAAAGCTGCTAAAAAGGATAAGAGTCCACCGCGTTAAGGCAGGGTACTGGCATAGATAGAGAATTGGCTGACTGGCAGAAAGCAGAGAGTAGGAATAAGAGATGATGGGAACTGCAGATGCTGGAGAATCCGAGATAGCAAAGTGTGGAGCGGAATGAACGCAGCAGGCCAAGCAGCATCTTAGGAGCACAAACGCTGACGTTTCGGACCTAGACCCTTTATCAGAAAAGGGATAAAATGGGCTTTCTCAGGATGATAGTGGTGACTAGTGGAATTCCGCAAGGATCAATGTCAAAACCAAATCTATTCATGTTACACATTGACAGTCTGGACGAAGGAAGTGAGGGCATGGTTGCTAAGTTTGCAGATGACACAAAGTTAGGTTCAAGATACAGGTATAAACAACATAGACATAGACAGAAGTCAGATTTCTGTATTAATGGCGTGTATGTATTTTATCTAGTTAGTGAAAGGAAAGTATGCCATGATAGAGGCTTTCAAATAGGTGCAGTGGAACTGAGCCAATAGTATGCAAGATGAATTAAAGTTCCAACACAGCGTATTGTGGAATTGAATTCAATAAATTTAATAACACATAGACTGACACCAGTGGGTATGAAAGCTGCCAGATTGTCTTAATAATCCTTGTAATTAATTATTGTAATGGCTTACAAGGAAAGATATCTGCCCTCATTTCTCCAGTCAGGACAACACATGTCACTCGTCCCACACTATGTAATTGATCCTAAATGACTTCCAAAGTGATCCAGCAAACATTCCAAAATCTTAGGACAATCCCACCTTGTGAGCCACTAGCTTTTTCTTTGTCTCTGTTGTTGTCTTATCTCTGTCTCATAGCCATGCCAAAAGGCTTACAATTTCTATCCTTGTAATATTGGTCCTGTCTCACTCCACTCTTATCTCAGCTTATCAGCTACTGAAACCACACCAGAGCTTTAGTTCCCCCCAGACTAGACTATTCCAATGCACTCCAACCTTACCTCCCATACTCCACCCTCCATAATTTAACATCATCCAAAACCCCACTGGCAGTGTCATGTTAGCATCAAAGAGGAGGTGGCAGAGTAGTGGTAATATCACTGGGCTAATAGTTCAGAGGGCTTCAGGCTATCATTCTGGGAACATGAATTCAAATCCCACATTGGCAGATGAATAAATTTGAATTCCATTAAAAACATCCATGTGCCAATTGCTGTAAAAAAAAATTCATCTGGTTCATTCGCATCCCTTTGGAAGGAAATCTGCTGACCTTTACTGCTTCCATGTATATGTGACTCCAGACCCTTGGAAATGTAGTTGATTCTTAGTTGCTCTCTGAAATGGCCAAGCGAGCCAGTCAGCTCGAGGACAGTCAGGTGCTGCGAGACCTACTGAGTGTCTCCAGTATTCCCTACTTAAAGCCCACTACTTTCACCAAGCATTCAGTCAGAGTTCTGAGGAAGGGTCACCAGACCCGAAATGTTAACTCTGTTTTTTCCTTTACGGATGCTTCCAGACCTGCTGAGCTTTTCCAGCAACTTTGTTTTTGGTCATCTGTCCTCATTCCTCTTTATGTGGTCCAGTGTCATTGGTTCCGTTTTTAAAAGAAACTCCTGCATAATGACTAGATGTGGCCGTACAGTCATAGAGCCATATAGCACAGAAAGAGACCCTTGAATCCAACTAGACCATGCTGACCAAGCTTCCCAAACTAAGCTAGTCCCACCTGCCTGTGTTTGGCCTATATACCTCTCAGCTTTCCTATTCATGTACCCCTCCAAATATCTCTTAAATGTTGTAACAGTACCTGCATCTACCATTTCGTCTGGCATTTCATTCCATGTATGAAGAATCCCCTGTGTGAAAAAAATTGTCCCTCAGGTCCCTTTTATATCTTTCTCCTCTCATCTTAAAATAAGCTAGTTTTGAACTCACCCACCCAAGAGAAAAGACCTTTGTTATTCACATTATCAATGCCCCTCATGATTTTATAAACCTCAATAAGGCCATCCCTCAACTTTCTATGCTCCAGTGAAAAAAGGCCCAACCTGTCCACCTTCTAACTTATAACTCAAACCTTCCAGTCCCGGCAACGTCCTGGTAATTTTTTTTGAACTCGCTCCAATTAAATAACGTCCTTCCTAGAGCAGGGTGTCTAGAACTGTGCACTGTACTCCAAAAGTGGCCTCACCAATGTTCTAGACAACCTCAACATGATGGCCCAACTCCTACACTCAAAGTCTGAGCACTGAAGGAAAGTGTGCTAAACACCTTCTTAACAACCCTATCTACCTGTGATGCAACTATCAAAGAACTATGTGCCTGAACCCCTAGGCCTCTCTGTTTGACAACACTCCCTGGGGCCCTGTCATTACCTGTATAAGGCCTGCCCTTGTTCATTTTACAAAAATGCAATGCCTTGCATTTAGCTAAGTTAAACTCCATCTACCACAACTCAGCCCATTGTTCTAATTGATCAAGATCCCATTGTAATCTTAGATAACCTTCTTCACCGTTGACTACGTCTCCAACTTTGGGGTCATCCATAAATATACTAACCATGCCACTTAATTTTTCATCCAAATTACACAAACAACAGGAGTCTATTATATTGAAATCACTTTCTAAATGCAAGCTGTTGATATTGAAGTTCTAATTACTGTCTCTTAGAAAAGACAATATGCATCTATATTGCAATACTTCAAAAGAAATCATCAAGACATTTCAGAGGAGCGTAATTTGACAATTGACACCGAGTCATAACAGGAGGTATGAGGATAACTGGCTAAAGTTTAGGCCAAGCTGAATGTTTTAAGCATGACACTAAAGGAGGAGAGAGTGGAGAGGCAAGGCTGTGGGGATTAGCAAGGGATTTCTACAGCTTAGTCCCAAGACTGAAAAAGAAATGAAATAGTAAGATTGAAATGCTCAAGAAGCCAGACCTGGGGAAACAGAGAGATCTTGGACCATTGTGTAACTGAAGGAGATTACTGACCTAGGGAAAGGTGAAGCCATGGAGGGTTTTGAAAACAAGGACACAAACTTTAAAATGGGGAGGATTTTGAGACCCTGGGTTAATGTATGCTGTTAAGCACAGAGATGACAGATAAGCGGGACGTGGTGTGAATTGAAATACAGGCTTCAGAATTTGCACGAGAAAAAGTTTAAATGCATAAATAATCAGAGACTGGCCAGTATTGCATCAGAATAATTTGTAAAGAACATGTCTCCATTTGTATTGACGCTAACATGTCCACTGTAGCAAGTTGTTTTATTATATTGGAAATTAGGGAGAGATGACAATAATTTTCAATAGAGCCAAATAACAAAAGCAAGACTTAGCTAAATCCTACTTTTTCTTAAATTTCAAAACAGCAAAATGACTGCTTTTGTCTTACTTCCTGGGCATGTGTTGGAAGTACTATGCTGAGCCTAAAGCAGTTCATTGGAAGGTCAAACACTACCGCAGGAAAGATCAAAGGATGGGAAATAAGGCTTATGTTTGCATCCTCAAGCAGTTCCCTGAAGGTCTGAAGGAAGGAATCACAGCAAATGAGCGCCAATTGCTTTTTGATCTTGCCTGCACTGACAGAAGGTATTTGCTGGCCTCATGTGATATGTACATGAGCCTCTGTCACCTTGTATCCAATTTATTCCTATTGATTTGGGAAAAAATTCTTTTAAATAATTTGAGTGTTTGAACATTAATCCAAAAGCCTTCACATTTCGGGCTTATATAAAACTGAATTACACACACCACCAGATCTTTCACAAAGTAAGAGAAATTGGGTCAAGTCACTTCTCTGCAGTTTAAACGACTCTTACTGTGTGCTCTGGGAGCCATTTTCAAAACTGTCAACATCAAGCAGCTCAGTCGAGGGACCACTGAGACTAATTGGGGGGTTCTATGTGTCTCTCTGAGTGGCAATGACAAATGAGCACTTCCCAGGCTCTCACTAATGGTACATTATGAATATGAACAAGATTATGAATATATGCATACGCTGACACACAGAAGCAGACACCTCAAGATTCTAAACTGCAAAGAATGCAAAATGTTAAGCTATTTTGAAGGTGATCGATAGATGTCTTTTGTCAGCTGTAACTGGAGTTAAACTTTGGCTTTCTGCTCTCATTATAACAAGATGTCAAATGGAGCACGAAAAGTCTGATCTCTGGTCTGCAACGTTAGCTAATTTCATCCATGATAACAATAAAAGTGCCAGTATCTTGGTAACTTAAATTATGGAAGGTTGTAATCAATTAGGCTTCCCTATGTCAGATCAAAGCTTTCCTGGTAAATATGTAGGGATATTACCTGAGGACAGGGTTAGCTTAAGGTGGTGTACACCTTCATTCTGCCTGTCAAACTGATTGTCCTGTTGTATGCTCAAACATCATGCTGCCTTTGGTATGGCTCTGAGTCACAGTTTGCTTCTGAATCACGACTCAGTGGTGAGGCCTTGTGTCTCTGTGTCAGAAATCCCCGCATTCAGGTGTGACTTCAGGATAAAAATGTAAAGTATATCAAGGCTGCACTCCACTGCAGCACAGAAAGTGTGCCACATTATCAGAGGTGCTGCCTTTGAGATGAGACATGAAAGTTGAGACATTAATGAAGGCTGAAACTGCCCTCTCAGAAAGATGCAAAAGATCCCATGCGACTATTTCAAAGAAGAGTGAAGGGTATAGGAGTGGAACAGTGTATCAACTCTGGTGTCTTGATAAATATTTATCACTCAATTATTGTCACAAAAACAGGTCGTCTGATCATTGTCATTTTGCTGCTTGTTGGAGCTTGCAGCATGCAAATTGGCTGCCACATTTCTTACGCTTGATTGGGTGCCACGTGGCTCAGTGGTTTGCAATTCTGTCTCACAGTGCCAAGGAATCAGGCTTGGTTTCAACCTTTATTTATTTATTGTAATGTGTATTTTGTACAAAATACAGTGAAAAGTCTTGTACAGCATCACTAGTGCCATCTCCGGCGCCATCTTAACACGGAGAAAAACAAACCAAGACATAGAATACTAATGCAGAAAAATAAAGAAATAAAGTTCAACTTTACAGTCCTTCTTGTTAAGCCTTGGGTGTCAGTCTGTGTGGAGTTGCACATTCTCCCCATGTCTGCATGTGTTTCATCTGGGTGCTTCCTTCCCAGTCCAAAGATGTGCAGGTTTGGTAGATTGGCCATGCTAAATTACCAGTAGTGCCAGGGGTGTGCAGACTAGGTGGATTTGCCATGGTAAAAATGCAGGCTTATGCGGATAGTTTCAGGGGCAGAGTCAGAGCCAACTCAATGGGCTGAATGGCCTCTTTCCACACTTTAGGGATTCTGTGATTGCAGTGGTGACTGCACTTCAAAATTACTTAATTATCTGTAAAGCCTTTTGGAATGCCCTGTGTTTGTGGTAGGCACTGTATAAAATCAAGCCTTTCTGGCATTTGGAGGTGGTGATTCCCCCCACCGAGATCAAAGGTGCAACCATTTATCTTTTAGAAAATGGCTTGTCATAATTTTTTTTTATACATATCAATGTGTATAAGATAGCTTAAGGTAAACATAGATGGTAGGATAATGGGACGGGCAGGATTGCAAAAGTTATGTTTAGAAAGTAAGATTAAAATTTCTTTTCTACATAAAAAAACGAGTCCACAACAATTGTAATGGCCGAATGCAAGAAACAGATTTGTGTCATTCATGGGAAGAGTGTAGACTGGTTATATTACTGGACTAGTAATGCAGAGACCTGTACTAATGATTCAAATACACAAATACAGCTGGGAAATTAAATATTCAATTAATTTAATGAACCTAGAATAAAGACCATACAGTTAATAATGATGATTGTCATAAAAACTGATCTGGTGTTCGAATACAAAATGAATTGACTATTCCTAACTGGTTTCGCCTGGCTATAACTCCACATATGATTGTCTCTTAAATGTCCTCTGCGATGGTCACAAAGTTGTCAAGAAACCGAGCAAGTGGCAAGTAGCATTGGACATTAAAAGCTGACCTGGCCAGTGAAATCCACAACCCTTGAATGAATGACAACAAAATCATTCGGACCCTGCAGTGAGATTGTAGGTTGTTCTTTGGCCAGAGATTGGTAATTTCCTGTTGCATTCATAGCTGGCCTGAGCTTGACCTCAGCTTTTTGCACAATGTTTAGGTAATTATATTTTAAGTTTTCTTTCAAGGAAATGTATTAATAACAATTTTAGACCAGGAGATTTGTAAGATTTTTGTGTTTGTAAGCTGTATGCCTCAGGCCCAATGCAATGTTAAAATGCACAGATTTAAATTCGTGTTAGCATGCCCTGTGCTTCACAGTATATAACACTGCATCATGTTCCTGTGATAGGCAACAATCCCAATAAATTTTCCCATTTTCCATCGTCCTTTGGTTCTGAACAAGAGTCATACTGGACTCAAAATGTTACCTCTGTTTTTCTCTCTCCACAGATGCTGTCAGATCATCTGAGTTTTTCCAGCACTTTCTGTGTTTTAATCCAGATAATTACTTGGCTCAGCTTGGGGAAAGTAAATCTGAGAAGTTTGTGTCTGATTTCTTTAATCGATCATACCTGCTTTGAAGGGACCATTCTCACCGTGATTAATGTTACTAATTACAAGGTATTCTTTGACCCAGTCTGAAACACATATTAATTGTACTTGATTTCATACAATGCATAAGCTTTCGCTGCACAATCTGCCACCCTGTTCGACAGGTGATTACTCCATTGTCAGAGTCAACCATCACCGAATGCCTAATCCATTTCTGGCGGTACATTGTGAGAACTAACTTGTCCTCCCTAAATCATTCAGTTCAAGAAATTGCTTTACACAATGTAGTCACTTTATAATCTTACAAACCATCGAACAAACAGTCCCAAATCCTCTGCTTCTCAAAATGTAGAAGACCCACATTTTGATCACACACACATGGATGTTTTAAACTGCAGACTCATCTTGTGGCTTTCTCCAAAGCTACAATATCATAAATAAGTCAGGAAGGAAAGGCCATAAGTACGGTGGTATTTTCCCAGATGACCACAACTGGCCAGCGTTCCCTGTAAGCATGTACCACACACAGTGATCGGAGTCAACACACTGATCACAGCATTGGCGTCCAGTTCTGGGAAACTGTCACTGCACATGGACCTAGGAGGCTCACACAGCCAGAAAGAAATTTAGTGAGAATACTGGTACTGTCACATTTGATATTTAGCACATTGTGGTATGTAGCAAAATTGAAACATTCGCAGTGGTTCTTTAAATCAGGATCAATGTCCAATTAACTTCCAGGTTTAGCCTCATAAACAAATATCAACTTGTTTGTTCATCTTTCTAAAAAAGCTGCTCACAGCCCAAAGATCACTTTCAGCTCACAGCCCACTGTTCATGGCTCCAAACCAAAAGTGAAAAAAATAGAAAGTAAAAATAATGAAGGTCTCAACAATGTGAATAAACATCTCCTGATTTAAACCACTTGGCCAATGAACATAGAATGGAAGGCATACCCACCAATCACCTACTTGTTTCCCTGTGGCATCACATGTTAGCTTTTGCATTGAGAAACTTTTTGAAATTGTTCCTTGCTATTGGTTTTTATCTCTCACCGCCACAGCACTTCTCATGCAGGTTTGCTGTCCCAGTCTGCTTCAGAGCGATGCTGACTCACTGCACACTCCTCCCAGTCTGCTTCAGAGCGATACTGACCCACTGTACACACATCCACTGTATACCCATCCCAGTCTGCTTCAAAGTGATACTGACTCACTGTACACCTATGCCAGTCTGTTTCAGAGTGATACTGACTCTCCCAGTCTGCTTCACAGCGACGCTGATTTGCTGTGTATTTGTCCCATCTATGAGGTTTTGGTCAAGAAAAAGAAGGAAATATATGTCAGGTATGGACAGTAGAAATCGAGCGAATCCTTAGAAGTGTATCAAGTCAGTAGGAGTATACTAATGAGAGAAATCAGGAGGGCAAAAAGGAAACTTGAGATAGCTTTCGCAAATAGGGTTAAGGAGAATCCAACGAGATTCTACAAATACTTTAAGAGCAAAAGGATAACCAGGGAGAGAATAGGCCTCTTAGAGATCAGCATGGCCACCTATGCGCGGAACTGCAGGAGATGGGGGAGATACTAAACAAGTATTTTGCATCAGTGTTTACTGTGGAGATGGATATGGAAGACGGAGAATATGGGGAAATGAATAGCGACATCTTGAAAAATGTCCTTATAATAAGAGGAGGAGGTGCTGAATGTCTTAACATGCATAAAGGTGGTTAAGTCCCTGGGATCTGATCAGGTGTATCCTAGAACTCTGTGAGAAGCTAGGGAAGTAATTGCTGGGCCCCTGGCTGAGATATTTGTATCATCGATAGCCACAGGTGAGGTGCCAGAAGAACTAAAAACAAAGAAAATTACAGCATAGGAACAGGCCCTTTGGTCCTTCAAGCCTGTGCTGATCCAGATTTTCTATCTGAACCTGTTACCTATTTTCCGAGGATCTGTATCCCTCTGCTCCCTGCCTATTCATGTATCTGTCTAGATACATCTTAAATGACACTATCGTGCCCACCTCTACCACCTCCACTGGCAATGCATTCCAGGCACCACCACCCTCTGCATAAAGGACTTTCCACACATATCTCCCTTAAACTTTTCCCCGCTCAGCTTGAAATTGTGACCCCTAGTAATTGAGTCCCCCACTCTGGGAAACAGCTTTTTGCTATCCACCCTGTCTATACCCCTCATGATTTTGTAGACCTCAATCAGGTCCCCCCTCAATCTCCGTCTTTCTAATGAAAATAATCCTAATCTACTCAACCTCTCTTCATAGCTAGCACCCTCCACACCAGGCAACATCCTGGTGAGCCTCCTCTGCACCGTCTCCAAAGCATCCACATCCTTTTGGTAATGTGGCAACCAGAACCGTACACAGTACTCCAAATGTGGCCGAACCAAAGTCCTATACAACTGCAACATGACCTGCCAGCTCTTGTACTCAATACCTGTCCAATGAATGAAAGAATGCTGTATGTCTTCTTGACCACTCTATCGACCTGCGTTGCCACCTTCAGGGTAGAATGGACCTGATCACCCAGATCTCTCTGTACATCAATCTTCCCTAGGGCTTTTCCATGCTCTTGAATTGGATCTTCCAAAATGTGTCACCTTGCCTGGATTGAGCTCCATCCGCTATTTCTCCACCCAACTCTCCAATCTATCTATATTCTGCTGCATTCCTTGACAGTCCCCTTCACTATCTGCTACTCGGTCAATCTTAGTGTCATCAGCAAACTTGCTAATCAGACCATCTATACCTTCCTCCAGATCATTCAAGTATAGGCTTGAGTTTGGCTAACGTGGTGCCACTTTTTACGAAAGGTGGTAATGAAAAGCCAGGGACCTTTAGAGTGGTGAGCCTGACATCAGTGGTGGGTAAGTTGTTGGAGGGAATCCTGATGGACCGAGTTTATGTATATTTGGATAGGCAAGGACTGATTAGAAATAGTCAGCATGGCTTTGTGCATGGGAAATTGTGTCCCATTAACTTGATTGAATTTTTTTGTAGAAGTAATGAAGAGGATTGATGATGGCACAGTGGTGGATGTGATGTATATGGGCTTCAGTAAGGCAATCAGCAAGGTTCTGTACGGTAAGCTGGTTAGCAAGGTTAGATCACATGGAATACCGAGAGAACTAACCATTTGGATACAGAACTGGCTCAAAGGTAGAAGACAGGGGGTGGTGCTGGAGGATTGTTTTCCAGACTGGAGGCCTGTGACCACAAGAATCAGTGCTGGGCCCACTGCTTTTCATCATTTATATGAATGATTTGGATGTGAATATCGGAGGTATGTTTAGGAAGTATGACGATGATACCAAAATTGAAGGTGTGGTGGATCGTGAAGAAGAGTGCATTGGGACCTTGATCAGATGGGCCAATGGGCAGAGGAGTGGAAGAGGAGTTTAATTTAGATAAATGTGAGGGGCTGTATTTTGGAAAGGCAAATCAGGGCAGGACTTAGACAATCAATGATAAGGTCCTGGGGAGTGCAGCTGAACAAAGAAATCTTGGAGTGCAAGTGCATAGTTCCTTGAAAGTGAAGTCACAGGTAACGGATAGTGAAGAAAGCATTTGGTATGCTTGCCTTTTTTGGTCAGTAGATTGAATAAAGGAGTTGGGAGGTTATGTTACCCTGCACAGGGCATTGGTTAGGCCACTTTGCAATACTGTATGCAGCTCTGGTCTCCCTACTATATTATTATTAAACTTGAAAGGGTTCAAAAAAGATTTACAAGGATGTTGCCAAGGTTGGAGGATTTGTGCTATAGGGAGAGGCTGAATAGCCTGGGGCTATTTTCCCTGGAGTGCTGGAGGCTTAGGGGTGATCGTATACAGGTTTATAAAACCGTGAGGAGCATGGATAGGGTGAAGAGACAAGATCTTCTCCCCAGGCTGGGGAGTCCATAACTAGAGGGCATGGGTGTAAGGTGAGAAAAGAAAGATTTCAATGGGACCTAAGGGGCAACTTTTTCAGATGATGGTGTGTGTATGCAATGAGTTGCCAGAGGAAGTGGTGGAGGCTTGTGCAATAACAACATTTAAAGGGCATCTGATGAGTATGTCAATAGGAAGGATATGAGCCAATTGCTGGCAAATGGGACTAGATCAGTTTAGGATATCTGGTCATCATGGATGAGTTGGACCAAAGGGCCTGCTTCCATGTTGTACATCTCTATGATGCTATGACACTATGTAGTTGACTCTTAACTGCCCTCTGGGCAATTAGCAGTGGGCAATAAATGCTGGCCTAGCAAGTAATGCCCTCGTCCCATGAATGAATAGAGAAAAAAGATAAATGTTGGCCAGGGTCTCAGAATAACTTGTTTGCTCTTCTTTGAA
The DNA here is from genome assembly GCF_030684315.1 of Stegostoma tigrinum. Classification (NCBI taxonomy): domain Eukaryota; kingdom Metazoa; phylum Chordata; class Chondrichthyes; order Orectolobiformes; family Stegostomatidae; genus Stegostoma; species Stegostoma tigrinum. The sequence continues at coordinate 9,413,216 of NC_081383.1, read as the reverse complement.
ATAATGTCATCAGATCCTCAACATCCAACTGTACAGCTAAACAGAAGCCTCTTCCAACACTGCCAACACTCTGAAACATTCTCTAATTTACACCCCAAAGTGTCAACCTTTGCTTAGACCCTGCAGCATGGTCTTAAGCTCATAGCCTGGTAACGCAAAGGCAGGAAACCTAATATCCATGAATATCGTGTCATTCTGGGAAAGTTTAAATTCTCTCGAGTGATGAACATCTGCAGAGGGAAACACTCCACAAAGTGCCATTGGCTTCAGTCCTATAAAAATCACTTTCCAATCACACAGCTGTGGATTTTTCTTTTTTCTCCACATCAGTTATCCCATATTGCTTTTTAATGGAATCCAATAATTTAGTCCTGAATTATGAACTTTTTTATTTGCTGAGGTGTTGGGTTGTTGAAACTTATTTAGTTACAGGCTTTCACAGCCACCAGACGGACTTTCATCTTATCACTCTGCAAAAGATTTGAACTCAGGTCCCAGGGGTGAAAGTACAATGTTCTAAGCCAGTGCCTCCTCTTTGTAAAATCAATCTGGTCATTAATTTGCACCAGATTAATAGCAGTGTATCACAAGGTCATTTGAACACCTTGCAGAATTGGAGAGATTTCCTTGGGATCCGAGCACCACTGAGATTAGCAACTGGTTTTAAACTATCTGCCTGCATTGTTGTTTAAAGTACAATATGATTTAAAGAATCCCTACAGTGCGAAAGCAGGCCATTCAGCCCATTGAGTTGACACCAGCCCACTGATGAGCGATCCATCCAAGCCTATACCCTATCCCAGTATTTGCCATGGCCAATCCACCTAACTTGCACACCTTTGGAGTGTGGGAGAAAACCCACACAGACACAGGGAGAATGTGCAAACTCCACAAAGACAACCATCTGACGCTGGAATCCAATCCAAGTCCCTGGTGCTGAGAGCCACCATGCCATATTTTCACAGTTTTTCAGACTGCTTTTGGTTTTGTTTACAGCATGTCATAAAGGATTTTGTTAATGCCACGGTGCATCTTGTGGTTTCAGAAGTGTCCAAGCTAACATTAAACCTTACGCAGAGTAAGAGAAAAGGACCCAATTGTAAATTACTTCATTACCAAATTACAGAGTTTAATTCTCTGACACATCCCTTCCTAAAGTACTGTCTGTCTGTTGTAGGCTTTTCTCCAGCTATTGAAATAGCATGGAACATTTAGATAGTGTTTCAGCAATGTTGAACACTAATCAATTTATAAGCTGAGGTACACACACACACTCACACACACAGACACACACACACACAACTCCACCATTGCTGGCTGTGTGCCATCAACACTTTCTGCCTCTCCTTCCTCATCTGCACCTCAATACCTTTTACATCTTTGACGAGACATTTAGCCACCTGCCAGGATATCTCCTTATGTGGCTCGACATCTAGCAATAGCTCTTTTTGAAGCAACTTTGAATGCTATTCTCAAAGGTGCTATACAAAGGCAAGTTGTTCAGTTACTGAGGAGTGGAGTTATCCATTGGGATACACTTTAAAAATCTCACCCAGACCTCCTACACACACTGGTGTTCAGTGGAACATGATCACTATGTCAGAGTTGGGTTATGTGGAAACTGGACTTCAATGTGACATTACACTCTAAGCCTGTTCGCTTTCGCTGTCTAGATACTAGATTCTGTTTTCACGCATGGGTCACTAGCTGACTTAGCTTTACTATTGACACTGCCTGATCTAATCAAAATATTGCACTGTGAGAAACAGATCTTCTAAAGTAATGAAATACTGTGCTGACACATTCCATGAATAAGTCATACAAACAACGAAGGAAAGGCCGGACTCTGATTTGCTGAACTCTTGAAATGTCTTTAATTGATTGATTGATTGATTTATTGTCACATGTACCAAAGTACAGTGAAAAGCATTGTTTATGAGAAGTACAGGTAGACCATAGCAAGCAGCAATACACAGATCAAAAAGACTTAGACAGAGGCATTTTGCACATGGCAGTGAGATCAATGTTAGCAAGATCTGTGTTATTTTAGGCTAGAGAGTCCATTCATCAGTCTGATAATGGCTGGGAAGAAGCTGTTCCTGAATCTGCTTGAGTGTGTGTTCAGATTTCTATATCTTCTGCCTAATGAACGAGGTTGTAGGATATCATTACCAGGGTGTGATGTGTATTAGCCACCTTTCCACAGCAGAGATCTGTGTAAATAGAGTCCCTGGATGGAAGGTTGGCTTCTGTGATGGTCTGGGCTGTGCACACCACCTTCTGTAGTTTCTTACAGTCCTGAGCACAGCAGTTGCTGCAATCTCTGCATAATATCGGAGGTATGTTTAGGAAGTATGACGATGATACCAAAATTGAAGGTGTGGTGGATCGTGAAGAAGAGTGCATTGGGACCTTGATCAGATGGGCCAATGGGCAGAGGAGTGGAAGAGGAGTTTAATTTAGATAAATGTGAGGGGCTGTATTTTGGAAAGGCAAATCAGGGCAGGACTTAGACAATCAATGATAAGGTCCTGGGGAGTGCAGCTGAACAAAGAAATCTTGGAGTGCAAGTGCATAGTTCCTTGAAAGTGAAGTCACAGGTAACGGATAGTGAAGAAAGCATTTGGTATGCTTGCCTTTTTTGGTCAGTAGATTGAATAAAGGAGTTGGGAGGTTATGTTACCCTGCACAGGGCATTGGTTAGGCCACTTTGCAATACTGTATGCAGCTCTGGTCTCCCTACTATATTATTATTAAACTTGAAAGGGTTCAAAAAAGATTTACAAGGATGTTGCCAAGGTTGGAGGATTTGTGCTATAGGGAGAGGCTGAATAGCCTGGGGCTATTTTCCCTGGAGTGCTGGAGGCTTAGGGGTGATCGTATACAGGTTTATAAAACCGTGAGGAGCATGGATAGGGTGAATAGACAAGATCTTCTCCCCAGGCTGGGGAGTCCATAACTAGAGGGCATGGGTGTAAGGTGAGAAAAGAAAGATTTCAATGGGACCTAAGGGGCAACTTTTTCAGATGATGGTGTGTGTATGCAATGAGTTGCCAGAGGAAGTGGTGGAGGCTTGTGCAATAACAACATTTAAAGGGCATCTGATGAGTATGTCAATAGGAAGGATATGAGCCAATTGCTGGCAAATGGGACTAGATCAGTTTAGGATATCTGGTCATCATGGATGAGTTGGACCAAAGGGCCTGCTTCCATGTTGTACATCTCTATGATGCTATGACACTATGTAGTTGACTCTTAACTGCCCTCTGGGCAATTAGCAGTGGGCAATAAATGCTGGCCTAGCAAGTAATGCCCTCGTCCCATGAATGAATAGAGAAAAAAGATAAATGTTGGCCAGGGTCTCAGAATAACTTGTTTGCTCTTCTTTGAAATAATGTCATCAGATCCTCAACATCCAACTGTACAGCTAAACAGAAGCCTCTTCCAACACTGCCAACACTCTGAAACATTCTCTAATTTACACCCCAAAGTGTCAACCTTTGCTTAGACCCTGCAGCATGGTCTTAAGCTCATAGCCTGGTAACGCAAAGGCAGGAAACCTAATATCCATGAATATCGTGTCATTCTGGGAAAGTTTAAATTCTCTCGAGTGATGAACATCTGCAGAGGGAAACACTCCACAAAGTGCCATTGGCTTCAGTCCTATAAAAATCACTTTCCAATCACACAGCTGTGGATTTTTCTTTTTTCTCCACATCAGTTATCCCATATTGCTTTTTAATGGAATCCAATAATTTAGTCCTGAATTATGAACTTTTTTATTTGCTGAGGTGTTGGGTTGTTGAAACTTATTTAGTTACAGGCTTTCACAGCCACCAGACGGACTTTCATCTTATCACTCTGCAAAAGATTTGAACTCAGGTCCCAGGGGTGAAAGTACAATGTTCTAAGCCAGTGCCTCCTCTTTGTAAAATCAATCTGGTCATTAATTTGCACCAGATTAATAGCAGTGTATCACAAGGTCATTTGAACACCTTGCAGAATTGGAGAGATTTCCTTGGGATCCGAGCACCACTGAGATTAGCAACTGGTTTTAAACTATCTGCCTGCATTGTTGTTTAAAGTACAATATGATTTAAAGAATCCCTACAGTGCGAAAGCAGGCCATTCAGCCCATTGAGTTGACACCAGCCCACTGATGAGCGATCCATCCAAGCCTATACCCTATCCCAGTATTTGCCATGGCCAATCCACCTAACTTGCACACCTTTGGAGTGTGGGAGAAAACCCACACAGACACAGGGAGAATGTGCAAACTCCACAAAGACAACCATCTGACGCTGGAATCCAATCCAAGTCCCTGGTGCTGAGAGCCACCATGCCATATTTTCACAGTTTTTCAGACTGCTTTTGGTTTTGTTTACAGCATGTCATAAAGGATTTTGTTAATGCCACGGTGCATCTTGTGGTTTCAGAAGTGTCCAAGCTAACATTAAACCTTACGCAGAGTAAGAGAAAAGGACCCAATTGTAAATTACTTCATTACCAAATTACAGAGTTTAATTCTCTGACACATCCCTTCCTAAAGTACTGTCTGTCTGTTGTAGGCTTTTCTCCAGCTATTGAAATAGCATGGAACATTTAGATAGTGTTTCAGCAATGTTGAACACTAATCAATTTATAAGCTGAGGTACACACACACACTCACACACACAGACACACACACACACAACTCCACCATTGCTGGCTGTGTGCCATCAACACTTTCTGCCTCTCCTTCCTCATCTGCACCTCAATACCTTTTACATCTTTGACGAGACATTTAGCCACCTGCCAGGATATCTCCTTATGTGGCTCGACATCTAGCAATAGCTCTTTTTGAAGCAACTTTGAATGCTATTCTCAAAGGTGCTATACAAAGGCAAGTTGTTCAGTTACTGAGGAGTGGAGTTATCCATTGGGATACACTTTAAAAATCTCACCCAGACCTCCTACACACACTGGTGTTCAGTGGAACATGATCACTATGTCAGAGTTGGGTTATGTGGAAACTGGACTTCAATGTGACATTACACTCTAAGCCTGTTCGCTTTCGCTGTCTAGATACTAGATTCTGTTTTCACGCATGGGTCACTAGCTGACTTAGCTTTACTATTGACACTGCCTGATCTAATCAAAATATTGCACTGTGAGAAACAGATCTTCTAAAGTAATGAAATACTGTGCTGACACATTCCATGAATAAGTCATACAAACAACGAAGGAAAGGCCGGACTCTGATTTGCTGAACTCTTGAAATGTCTTTAATTGATTGATTGATTGATTTATTGTCACATGTACCAAAGTACAGTGAAAAGCATTGTTTATGAGAAGTACAGGTAGACCATAGCAAGCAGCAATACACAGATCAAAAAGACTTAGACAGAGGCATTTTGCACATGGCAGTGAGATCAATGTTAGCAAGATCTGTGTTATTTTAGGCTAGAGAGTCCATTCATCAGTCTGATAATGGCTGGGAAGAAGCTGTTCCTGAATCTGCTTGAGTGTGTGTTCAGATTTCTATATCTTCTGCCTAATGAACGAGGTTGTAGGATATCATTACCAGGGTGTGATGTGTATTAGCCACCTTTCCACAGCAGAGATCTGTGTAAATAGAGTCCCTGGATGGAAGGTTGGCTTCTGTGACGGTCTGGGCTGTGCACACCACCTTCTGTAGTTTCTTACAGTCCTGAGCACAGCAGTTGCTGTACCAGGCCGTTATGCACCTGGAAACTATGCTTTCAACGGTGCATCTGTAGAAGTTGGTGAGAGTCCTTACAAAAATGCCAAATTTCCTGAGTTACCTGAGGAAGAAGGGGCATTGGTGTTCCTTCTTGACTGTTGCATCTACGTGGGAAGTCCAGGACAGGTTGTCAGTTATCATTACTCTTAGGCACTTGACACTGTCCACCCTCTCAACCCCAGTTCCATTAATGTAGATTGGGTATGTTCTCCTCCTTTCTTTCTGAAGTCAATGATTGTTTCTTTAGTTTTGCCAACGTTCATAGACAGATTATTTTCATTGCCCCACATCGCCAAGCCCTCTATCTCCCTTCTGTATTTTAACTCATCATTGTTAGCTATCTGTCCCACTACAGTGGTGTCATCAGCAAACTTGTAGATGGCATCCACTTGGAATTTGGCAACATAGTTGTGGTCGTACAGGGAGTACAGTAGGGGGCTGAGGCTGCATCCTTGGGGGGGGGGGGGGTGGCTCCATTGTTGAGTGTTATTGTGGAGGAGATGCAGTTACCTGAACTCACTGATTGCGGCCTGTGGGTCAGAAAGCTGAGGATCCAGGTAAGGACAGCGGAGCCGAGACTAAGGTCATGGAGTTTTGAGATCAGTCTGGAGGGGATAATGGTGTTGAAGGTGGAGTTGTAGTCAGTGAGCAGGAGGATGAAGGGTCTAGGCCCAAAACATCAGCTTTTGTGCTCCTGAGATGCTGCTGGACTTGCTGTGTTCATCCAGCCTCACATTTTATGATCTAGGAGTCTGATGTAGGTGAATTTATTGCCCAGATGTTTTAAGGGGCTTTTCTTTTATAATTATAGTCAAAATGGTTCATTTTCACATCCCCAATGGCTGAAAATTATAAAGACTTAAATGTAAGCCAATACAGATCAGAGAAAGGTCAAGTTTGATCCCTGTTCCTAAGTCAATTTAGTCAGTCTCAATAAACGGCAAAATGAAGACTTAGCCACCATATTCTTTGAAAGGAAAATCAACCAGCAATTCCACTCTAGATTTTTGACAAAAATCATCCATAGGATGTGGGCATCTCTGGGCAGGCCAACATTTATTGCCCAGGCAGCAATTAAGAGTCAACTACCTTGCTGTGGGTTTGGAGTCTCATGTACCCTGGGATGGCTAAGAATGGCAGATTTCCTTCCCCAAAGAATTTTTGTGAAAGCAGATGGGTTTTTACAACTATTTTGGCAGTGAATACGTTTATTCAAGATATGGTGAATGGCAGGTGTCATTTTCCTCGGGTGGGGGATTTCAAGACAAGGGGATATATTATTAAGGTGAGAGGAGTAAGATTTATAAAGGACATGAGGGACAAAGTTTTTATGCAGAGAGTGGGTCGTGCATGAAATGAACTTCCAGAGGAAGTGAGGGATCCAAGTCAGTTACAAAGTTTAAAAGATATATAGATAAGTACATGAATAAGAAACATTTGGGGGGATATGGATCAAGTGCAGGCAAGCGGGATTTGTTTAGTTTGGGATTATGTTCGGCATGGACTGGTTGGACCGAACAGTCTGTTGCTATGCTGTATGACTCTGTGACCCTCTAAGATTTCTATAGGAATATAAATTTCATGGTGGAATTTGAGACCATGTCCCCAGAACAATAGTCTGAAGCTTTAGATTATTCACGTACTCACATTGCCTATGTCACCACTTCCCCTTGATGCTTGACTGGAAGGGCATAGACATGGATATCAAGTAAAGACAGATCCAGCATGGGCTGTAAAAGTGCCTACTCAATCAGCTTCATACACAATTGTTGACTAGACAGACCCACAAATAATGGTCATTTGGACAAGGTAAGTAAAGGGTGAACCTTGAAACACCTTTTGATTATCTGACTGAAGAAGTCAACATCCTCAGGAAGAGGGGAGGAAATTGGAGGAGGGGAAATTTTATAACACGCAATCAAAATTCTTTACATTGAGGGTGGGCTCAGTCAGTCATAACAAAAGCAGTAGCCTGGCATGACCTCTTTATTATGCACTAAGGTAATAACCTTTTATACCTTGAATTGGCCTGTGAAAGCATTAGCATTAAATAACAACAGTACTTGAGCATCTACCCTCCAATTTGAATTTGTTTATTTGCAGAATTCCAGATTTCTGTTTGCCTAGAATTCTGTGACTTAAGAAAGGTTGCACGACGTTGATTACTGAGTTATGACATTGGAATCATGCAGCACTTTGTCCTTGAGGTAAACAAGAGTTGGATTTTAGAAGCGGTTAAAAAAAAATCCAATTCAAATAATTCAAGTCTAAGTGAAGAGAACCTGAGGTGTGGTAATGCAAGTAGTGGCCAGTTAAAGCTCAGTTTTGTAAAGGAGCCGTGTCAAATGTTAATTGTTTCCATGAAAAAAAAATCACCTTTTATTAAGTCTAAAGTCACATGGATAGCGAGTTCAATGGTACGTCTGTGGGTGGGGAGAAATGTAACCTTGTTCTATTTCTAGCAGACTTCCCCGTGATCAAAGAGTCTTCCTGAATATGCACATTCTAAATGAACATCTGAAGAACGGGCACATTCAGGGAGAGATATTTCATGAAGAGGGTCAGAAAAATATGGCTATGCAAATAAAAGTATAGTGTTGGCCAAGGCCAATATTGTCCAGTGCTTTACCCACTTACAAATGTGGTAAAGTATTAATTCAGAAGAAAATGATTTTATTTCTGATTAGTTAGTAGGTGGTAAAGAGATGATGTGATGTAGTGCCCTCTGAGCCAGAAGCTCCAGGTTCAAATACCATTCCAGGACTTGACATTATCACTGATACAATTCCAGGACTTGACAGCTACGAAAGGGTGAGAATTGAGATTACAAGGTGTGGACCTGGATGAACACAGCAGGCCAAGCAGCATTAGAGGAGCAGGAAAGCAGACGTTTCTGTTCAGAAGGGTCCGGAACCAAAACATCAGCTTTCCTGCTCCTCTGATACTGCTTGGCCTGCTGTGTTCATCCAGCTCCACACCTCGTTATCTCAGATTCCCCAGCATCGGCTGTTCCTACTAGGTTGAGTATTGGCTTGTATTTCCTTCTGATTGACCGACGACAGTCAATAAGATTGGGAGATTCAGCCAGGTTTGATGAACAGAGTAGCATTGCTGAAGCTATAGCTTCTAGTTACAGGCTGGTGTTCTGTTCCAGGAAACATGCCAACTACGGAGACAGATAAAAGCATGTGTTTTGCCTGCCTCATGTACCACTATGTATGAGAAGCAAAAAGGCAACGAGATGACAAGTTACAGATGGGGCCAGTGAGCATTTGATCTCGTATTTACATGGCAAAAGTATGTAAACTTTAAACTTTTTTGTCCTTTTGTGGATAAAATTTTAACGCAAAGAAACAGAACACAGGTATGTGAGTATTCTGTCAATCTCTTGAACGTTTCACTCTATTGTTATTGAATGATGGGTATTGGTGAGTGTTCAGAAACCTGCTGTACTGTTACTCATATTGTATAAGGGAAAGAGGTACTTTCTACCAACATTAATTGATGCGAATAAAATGGTTGAGTGAATTTAAACAGGTAACTATTAGTTTCACAGGATTTTATAAAATTCTACTGACGTTCTGAAAGCCTTATGGTGCGGCAGCCGGTGACACAGACACAAGATATAAAGTGGCGCCAAGTACAGAGCTTAGATGGTCTAGTCGCAGTGACAGTCAGAGGTAAGTTTGTCCCTGGTATTCACACACATTTGCCTTGAGTTTGTGAACGGACCTTGTTCACTGAAATGTGCATTTTAGACCAGATCCTGATCTTTGATAACCTCACGCAGTCTGCACGGAGTTCTGGAAAGTGTCAGGCCCTTTCTCTGAATCTGGGAAGTCCACTCACAAACTCAGCAATTCAAGAAGAAACTGTTCCAGTAAACCTGATTTGAAATGTATTTTAACACACAAGGAGGCTGCAAAGCCTGAAAGCCTAGGATAGAAACTTGAAAATCCAATGCAACTCATCAAAATCTGAAAGAGAACAATGTTAATTTATTTTGTTTAATGACTCACATTGAATGGCAATGCCAAGCCTCTCTTTACTGTCAGCCCAATGCACGCTGACTTATATATTTCCCAATTCAGAGACATTTCAATATTTTAAGTTCTCATTCTTATGATCAACTCCATTTAGTGATTCACTTTTACCAATCTTTCTAATCTCCTCCAGACCTACAACACACTGAGAACTCTGTGTTGCCATTTTGCACCCCCTCCACTTCTTTCATTCCACAGTAGAAAGTCATGCTGTCCGTCACCTAGGCTGTAAACTCTAGAGTGTTTTTTTTCACTAACGTTATCTGCCTCTTTCTCCTCCTTGAAGTCACTGCTGGAAACCAATCTGCTTTTGCTCACAGCGTGGAGCTGGAGGACAACAACAGGTCAGGCAGCATCCGAGGAGCTGGAAAGTTGACGTTTCGGGTCAGTACCTTCAAACGTCTGCTTTCCTGCTCCTCTGATGCTGCCTGACCTGCTGTGTTCCTCCAGCTCTACACTGTATTGACTCTGACTCCAGCATCTGCAGTTCTCGCTCACTCTGAGCCTTTGTTCACCATATTTCCAGTTCCAGCTTTGCAGGTGGTTTCATTATTAATATGGCACTGTATTTAAAAGATCGTGAAAATTGGTTCTTTTGCTGTACTGAGAAGGTACAGACTTGTTCTTTTCCCAATAGGTATTAAAAGAATATAGAGACATTTTCTTTAAAAAAAGAAAATTACTGGAAGTCGCAAATTGTAAGCTAATTGGCAGCAGTGAAAGTCACATGTCTGGATTTATGGTTTTCAGGAGTTGTGGTTGGTTCATTTTCTTTTCAATTCAGTCATTGTGCAGCTTGCTGGGAGAGAAGAGCTCACAGAATTGCTATGGCGCAGTGGAAGGCCATTCAGCCCTTCATATCCATGCCAGCTCTCTGAGCAATTTGGCTTAGTACTAATGTTCTGTTTTTCCCCACGACCCCGCACATTGTTTCAATTTAAATAACCATCCATGCCCTCCTGAATGCCTCAATTGAACCTCCCTCTACCAAGCTTCCAGGTAGTCCTTTCCAGACCTGAATTATGCTTTGTAAAAATGTTGTTGTCTCATCTTACATTTGTTTATTTCGTAAAACACTTAAAAACCTTGCCCTCGAACTTCTTATGAATGAAGCTGTTTCACCTTATTTACTCTGACAAAATTTCCATCAGATTTCCCCTTAGCCTTTTAGTCTCCACATTAAACTGCCCTAACTTCTCCAGTCTACCCTCATAACCTAAGTTTCTCATCTCTGGAACCATTCTCATCAACTATTTCTGCATTTCTTCCAACGTGTCCACATCCTTCTGAAAGTGCAGCACCCAGAACTGTACATAATGCTCCAACTGATGTCTAAGTACGGTCCTGTTTAGGTTCAGCATAGGTTTATGATGCAGAATGATTTAACCAGTGTGGGTTTAGTTTCTGTTCCATTAAGGTTAATATAAATGTCCTACCTTTTCAACCTTGCCCCTCACCTTAAGTGTGGTGACCCTCGGGTTAACCCACTACCATTTGTTCCTCTTTAATGGGTGCAGGGCTATGGGGAATTTACCTTTTGCACCTGGATTGTTTTGCTTCTGCACGCCCTTTGGAATAGTGCATTTAATTTTAACCTGTCTCTTCATGTATTTTTTGTACTAATGTGTATCAGGTCACACTTGTCCACATTGAACTCCATCTGCACATTCCACAAACCTGCTAGTGTCCTTCAACGTTCCACTCTGTCCTCAGAAGTCACTCAACCTTCCACTTGTTTTGGAAAATGTGGGAGCTGGAACCCTGAGGTAGCTGTTCTCCTGAAAAACTTCTAGAGGATTACTTTTTGACATCACCTGAAGGGACTGCTGCTGATAAGATCCCAATGATGACCGCATGGGTCAATGATACACATGTAGTGTAGGGGTAGCTAGACCAGAAATCATTGCAACATTTCATATCTTATTCTTTTTCTTCAAGAAGTAACCATTTGTGTTCAAAGCTTTTTTATAGCTGATCTCAAGACAAACAGCTCCATTCTCTTTTTTTCTCTAACTGCTGTATGTATCTATGTGTGTACATATGTTAGTTTATTTAGAAAGGCTCGTGTTTGGGCTTTCATTTTGCTATCTGTGTGTTAATCAGCTTTGCATTTTTGTTCAATAAATCTTGCTATAATAAATCAATATATTTTGGTTTACTAAAGAAACCTGGCTAATGGATTTTTAAAATTTGTATTTTGAAAGTGAAATAAATAAAGCATATAATTGACCATACCAGGAATACATTTAAATATATGTTGTGTCAGTGGAGTAGTGGAACTCGCGAATGACAGTGTAGTCCTCTGACCTCAGTTGTAACACTCCTCCTTTTGTCTTATGTCAGTTTGGAATGTTTTATGACCTCAACAATGTTATTTGAAAGTAAAATTTTGTTGCTGGGTTGTATATGATGCACGAAGCAAGGTTCCATGATGGTAGCAGAAGAATACGCTTCAGCCAAAGTTCATCCGCTCTGTCCATTTCTTTCCTGTTTTTTTCTCTTTCTTTTTCTTTCTCTCTTGGTGTTTCTTTTCTTCGCTCCCCGCCTCAACGCAGACAAGTTGAAGTGCCTGTGGCGGTGCCTTGGCCCGATCTCTCAGTGACACATGGCAGTCTCTCGGCCCAGCATGTTCTCTCAGCTGCCCTTGGTGCTTTATTGGCTCGGTCTATCAGCCCAGCATGGTGGTATCTCGGCCTGGCGTGGCGGAGCCTCGGCAGCGAGTGGGTCCTGCCTGGGCATGTTCTGGAAACAGCAGCTTCATCAGCAGTAGCAGCGATGGCATCGTGGCCCAATGTGGGAAAAGCGAGCAGTGAGGAAGATCTGCAGTGGCGGCATCAAGAGCAGGCAGCTGAGGTCTCCCAGAGAGAGATAAACGGAGGACGCATTAAAGACTGCTCAACATTTAATTTAATTCCTTTATTTTTCTAGTTAAACTTAATAAGGACTTTAATGTTAACTGTTCCCTTTTTTAAATTCTACTCCATATTCTATGTAGGTAATGCTTACCTTTTTAACTCTCTTTCTCTTACTACTTTGTACCTAAGTTTTTCGTAGCTAAGATGACACTGTGTGTTGATATTTTTTCCCTGTATATCTGTACTTGAGTACATGCAACAGTAAAAATCTAAATCTAGATATCGTTAATGCATGGACAAAGACACTAGAATGTGATTAGAAATACATTCTCAAGTTTTCCCAGATAAAAATGTGTGTAAATGTTTGTGACACTGAGTCAAATAAGAAAGAACCTGATTGCAAAACACCCCTTATTGTATCCAAAATGCGAAACAAACAACAATCTTTTAAAATATGGCCCCTGTTGTTATTATAGTACAGTTAAATACAAAACTAATTTTCATATTAGCAAAGTTTTACAGCAATAAATGAATGTTTGCTAATGTTGGTTTGTGTGAAAAAGTTGATCAAGCACAAAAATAACTTGCTGTTCTTTAATAATGTGCTGAGACCCTGAGCATCCACCTGAGCAAATCATTCATTAATCCATCTGAGAAATGAAAGCTTTGACCATGCAGCACGGCCTTAATCCCGTACCATTTCAGTATTAGTTAAGGGATGACACAAAGGAACGTATCTGGTTTTCTTCAAACAGTGTTGTCGAATCTTTTCTGCTCAGCTGAGAAGACCAAAGGACCTCATTTTAAATCAGATCCATAAACCAGTCTTCCAGACAAGACATTGTACCTGAGGTCCCAACTGTCCTCTCTTTCAGTTAGATGTAAAAGATTTCATATATCACTGCTTCAAGAAAGTCAGAAGTCACATAACACCAGGTTATAGTCCAGCAGGTTTACTTGAGATCACAAGCTCTTGGAGCACTGCTGCTTCATCAGGTGGCTTCTGTTGGACTATAACCTGGTGTCGTGTACCTTCTGATTTTGTCAATCCCCCGTCCAACATTGGCATCTCAGGGGAGACAATGGCCTCATAGTGTTATTGTTGGACTGTTGATCCAGACACCCAGATGATGTTACGGGGACCCAGGTTTGAATCCCGCCTTGGCAAATGATGGAATTTGAATTCAATAAATAGCTGGAATTAAGAATATAATGATGACTGTGAATCCATCGTCAATTGTTGGAAAAACCCACCTGATTCACTAATGTCCTTTTAGGGAATGAAACCGCTATCCTTACCTGGTCTGGTCTACACGTGACTCCAGACCCACAGCAATGTGGCTGACTATTAACTGCCCTCTGGCAATTAAGGATGGGCAATAAATGCGGCCTAAACAGAGATGTCCTCATCCCGTGAATGAATAAAGAGAAAAACAATCTCCACATTGTGTTTTAGGAAAACCAGGGAAATTATCCTGATTGCTGTACTATATCTATTCCCTAATCAATGTCAGAAAAACAGATTATTTGGTCATTGTCATATTACTGTTTGCATGTTTGTAATCATAGTTAAGGTTTAGAACTCTGACAGAGCAAAGACTGAGAACAGAATATGGACGTATCCATGTAAAGCTTCAAACAATGGCTGGTTTAACCTGTGACCTGCTGGAGGTCAGAGGTTTGAATGTCATCTACGAGCTGTGAGTACCTCGTGAAGGGAATTGAGAGGCACATAAAAAGGTTCCAAGCTCCTTTGAGTCTTTTCCCATTATTTCTGAACAAAGCAGAATATGAAACGTATAAAATAGGAAGAAGAATAGGCCATTTGGCCCTTCAAGCCTACTTTACAATTCAACATGATCATGGCTGATCATCCAACTCAGTTGTGTTAGACAAAGGTAATTATACAGGCCTGAGGAAGGAGTTAGCCTGAGTGGACTGGGAAAAAATATTAAAGGACAGGACAGTTGAAGAGCAATGGCCAATGCTTCGGGTGATACCACATCCCTCTCAATCAAAGCATTTTCCTGAGAGTAAGAGGAATTATAAAAATGCTGAAAAATCATCTATGGTTTAACAAGGGTGTCAAAGATAACATAAAGCAAACGTTAGGTCATACTATACTGCAAACACTAGTGGCACTCTGGCGGATTGGGAGAACTTTAAACATCAGCAAAGGGCTACTAAAGACAAAATCAAAAGAGCTAAAAGAGCGAAAGGAAACTATCCAAAAACATAAGCACCGATACCAAAAGCTTGTCTAAGTATATAAAAAGAAGAAGACTAAAAGTAAGTGTTGGCCATTTTAATGGACAAAACTGGTGACATAATAATCATGGAATCTCCTCAGTGTGGAAGGACGCCATTTGTCCCATCAAGTCCACACTGACCCTGTGAAGAGCATCCCACCCAGACCCATCCCCCTAGCCCCACATTCCCCATGGCTAGTCCACCTAACCTGCATATCGCTGAACACTACGGGCAATTTAGCATGGTCAATCCAATAACCTGCACGCCTTTGGACTGTGGGAGGAAAGTGGAGCACCCGGGGGAAACCCACGCGCACACGGGGAGAATGTGAAAATTGCATATAGGCACCCAAGGGTGGAACTGAGCCTGGGTCCTTAGTGCTAACTACTGACACACCTTGCCACAGGATACCCAGAAATGGCAGAGGCACTAGGCCAACATTTTGTCCATGTTTTCACAGTGGAAGACAGTAATTTCTCACCAAAACTGCATTTATTACAGAGAACTTGGTGAAATTATATAACTAGGGAGAAGGTATTAAGTAAACTGATGGGATTAAGGCAGATAAGCTCCTGGGGCCTGATAGTCTGCACCCTAGGGTATTAAAGAAGGTGGCAGCAGAGATAGAACATAGAACAGTACAGCACAGAACAGGCCCTTCAGCCCACAATGTTGTGCTTTAGGTACTTTAGTTTTTAAATTAATTTTGAAATAATTCCAAAATTCCTGAGATTCTGAAAAGGTATCTGTGGATTGGAAACATGTTAATGTGACACCCTTATTCAAAAAACAACACAGGCAACCAGTGGGAAACTATAACTAGTTAGTTTGACCTCTGTAGTGGAGAAGTTGCTGGAGTCAATCATAAAGGAGGTGATAACTGAACGTTTGGAAAACCAAAGCTCAATCACCAGTGTCATCGTGGATTCATGACAGCAAGATATGCTTTACAAGCCTGCTGGAGTTCTTTGAGAATGTAAACAGTGAGGTAGATAATGGGAATCTGGTGGATGTGGTATAGACTTCCAGAAGGCATTTGACAAGGTGCCACATAAAAGACTGATCCAGAAGTTAGATCCCAGGGAGATAATGGTGGAATATTGGCTTGGGTAGACGATTGGCTGACTGTCAAAAAGCAGAGGGTCGGGATAACACAGTGTGGAGCTGGAGGAAAACGACAGGCCAGGCAGCATCAGAGGAGCAGGAAAGCTGACATTTCGGGTCAGTACAAGAAGCATTTCTGAAGAAGGGTCCTGGCCCGAAGCATCAGCTTTCCAGCTCCTCTGATGCTGCCTGGCCTGCTGTGTTCATCCAGCTTCACACTGTGCTATCTCTGACACCGGCATCGACAGTTCTTACTATCTTTCAAAGGGTTGGGATAAATGGATCTTTCTCTGGATGGTGAACGGTAGCTAGTGGGGTGCCACAGTATTCAGTTCACTGACCTCAACTATCTACAATCTGTATAAATTACCCATGAGCAGGGACAAAGTGTGACATAGTAAGGTTTTCTGATGACACTAAAATGGGTAGAAAAGCAGGTTGAGATGTGGAGACGATAAGTTTACAGTTGGATATTGACAGGCTAGGAGAATGGACCAGAACTTGGCAGATCGAATTTAATGTGTATAAGTGTGAAGTTACCCATTCTGGCTGCAAAAGTAAAAGGGCAAACTATTATTTAAATGTGAAGCAGATTCAAAGTGCATCAATGCAGAATGACCTGGGCATCTTTATGCACAAATCACAGAAAGTGGGTATGCACGTGCAGCATATAATAGGAAAAGCAAGTGGAATCCTGGCAACTTTTGCAAAAGGACTGGATTATAAAAGTAAAAAAAGTGTTGTTACAATTATTTTAGGCATTGTTGAGGCCACACCTGGACTATTGCGTCCATTTTCGGTCTCCTTACCTTTGGGAGGATGTGGTGGCTTTCCAAGCATTCCAAACACAGACTGGGACTGTCATAGTGTTAAGGGCTTAAATAGAAAACCTGCCTGCCCTGGTCGACCCATCGTCTCAGCCTGCTCCTGCCCCACCGAACTCATCTCCACCTATCTGGACTCCATTTTCTCCCCTTTGGTCCAGGAACTCCCCACCTACGTCCGTGACACCACCCACGCCCTCCACCTCCTCCAGGACTTCCAATTCCCTGGCCCCCAACACCTCATATTCACCATGGACGTCCAGTCCCTGTACACCTGCATTCCACATGGAGATGGCCTCAAGGCCCTCCGCTTCTTCCTGTCCCGCAGGCCCGACCAGTCCCCCTCCACCGACACTCTCATCCGCCTAGCTGAACTCGTCCTCACACTCAACAACTTCTCTTTTGACTCCTCCCACTTCCTACAGACTAAGGGGGTGGCCATGGGCACCCGCATGGGCCCCAGCTATGCCTGCCTCTTTGTAGGTTACGTGGAACAGTCCCTCTTCCGCACCTACACAGGCCCCAAACCCCACCTCTTCCTCCGGTACATTGATGACTGTATCGGCACCGCCTCTTGCTCCCCAGAGGAGCTCGAACACTTCATCCACTTCACCAACACCATCCACCCCAACCTTCAGTTCACCTGGGCCATCTCCAGCACATCCCTCACCTTCCTGGACCTCTCAGTCTCCATCTCAGGCAACCAGCTTGTAACTGATGTCCATTTCAAGCCCACCGACTCCCACAGCTACCTAGAATACACCTCCTCCCACCCACCCTCCTGCAAAAATTCCATCCCCTATTCCCAATTCCTCCGCCTCCGCCGCATCTGCTCCCACAATAAGACATTCCACTCCCGCACATCCCAGATGTCCAAGTTCTTCAAGGACCGCAACTTTCCCCCCACAGTGATCGAGAACGCCCTTGACCGCGTCTCCCGTATTTCCCGCGACACATCCCTCACACCCCGCCCCCGCCACAACCGCCCCAAGAGGATCCCCCTCGTTCTCACACACCACCCTACCAACCTCCGGATACAACGCATTATCCTCCGACACTTCCGCCATTTACAATCCGACCCCACCACCCAAGACATTTTTCCATCCCCTCCCCTGTCTGCTTTCCGGAGAGACCACTCTCTCCGTGACTCCCTTGTTCGCTCCACACTGCCCTCCAACCCCACCACACCCGGCACCTTCCCCTGCAACCGCAGGAAATGCTACACTTGTCCCCACACCTCCTCCCTCACCCCCATCCCAGGCCCCAAGATGACATTCCACATCAAGCAGACGTTCACCTGCACATCTGCCAATGTGGTATACTGCATCCACTGTACCCGGTGCGGCTTCCTCTACATTGGGGAAACCAAGCGGAGGCTTGGGGACCGCTTTGCAGAACACCTCCGCTCAGTTCGCAACAAACAACTGCACCCCCCAGTCGCAAACCATTTCCACTCCCCCTCCCATTCTCTAGATGACATGTCCATCATGGGCCTCCTGCAGTGCCACAATGATGCCACCCGAAGGTTGCAGGAACAGCAACTCATATTCCGCCTGGGAACCCTGCAGCCATATGGTATCAATGTGGACTTCACCAGTTTCAAAATCTCCCCTTCCCCTACTGCATCCCTAAACCAGCCCAGTTCATCCCCTCCCCCCACTGCACCACACAACCAGCCCAGCTCTTCCCCCCCACCCACTGCATCCCAAAACCAGTCCAACCTGTCTCTGCCTCCCTAACCGGTTCTTCCTCTCACCCATCCCTCCCTCCCACCCCAAGCCGCACCCCCCGCTACCTACTAACCTCATCCCACCTCCTTGACCTGTCCGTCTTCCCTGGACTGACCTATCCCCTCCCTACCTCCCCACCTACACTCTCTCCACCTATCTTCTTTACTCTCCATCTTCGGTCCGCCTCCCCCTCTCTCCCTATTTATTCCAGTTCCCTCCCCCCATCCCCCTCTCTGATGAAGGGTCTAGGCTCGAAACGTTAGCTTTTGTGCTCCTGAGATGCTGCTTGGCCTGCTGTGTTCATCCAGCCTCACATTTTATTAGCTTAAATCGAGTCAACTTTGTAAAATATGTACAAGAGAACTTTCTTATTCAATTTGTGGATATACCTACTAGTGAAGGAGCAATACTTAACTTTCTGTTGGGAAATAAGGCAGGGAAAGTGACAGAGATGTTAGTGTAGGGAGCACTTTGGGGCAAGTGATCGTGATTCTATTAATTTTCAATCAGTTATGGAAAAGGGTAGAACTGATCAAAAAGTTAAAGTTCTAAATTAGAACGTGGCCAATTTTGACTGTATTAGACAGGAACTTTCAAACGTTCATTAGGGGAAGCTTTTTGCAGTAAAAGGGTGGTTGGGAAGTGGGAGGCCTTTAAAAATGAGATAAAGAGAGTTCAGAGACAGAATGTTCCCGTTAGCTTGAAAGGCAAGACTGGTAGGTGTAGGGAATGCTGGATGGCTAAAGAAATTGAGGCTCTAGTCAAGGAAAGGGAGGAGCATGTCAGGTATAGACAGCTGGAATTGAGTGAATCCCTACAGGATTATAAGGGCAGCAGAAACATAAGGTACCAATAATCATAGAGCACTTGTAACCTGAGACTGTACATGCGAGGTATAGTCTCTGCTACATTCATTTGTATAATGCTTCTGTGTCAAAGGTCCATCTAGAGATATTCAATGGCCCTCCTTGCGGGAAATTCTCTCCATGGCTCTCTGTTTGGAGAAGTATTGGTAAACTATCAAGAATGAATTCATTTTAAGGATGTTTACTGGGATACGAGAGCTACCCTGTGCAACCATGGCTGATGACTCTATTACTCGACACCTTGAACGAGGCCAAGCAGAGATACAGTGCATAGATAGTAGGAACTGCAGATGCTGGAGAATCTGAGATAACAAGGTGTAGAGCTGGATCAACACAGCAGGCCAAGCAGCATCAGAGGAGCAGGAAGGCTGACGTTTCGGGCCTAGGCCCTTCTTCAGAAAAAGGGTCTGAAGAAGGGTCCAGGCCTGAAACATCAGCATTCCTGCTCCTCTGATGCTGCTTGGCCTGCTGTGTTCACCCAGCTCTACGCCTTGTTATATCAGAGGAACAGTGCAGTCTACTTTTCCACCAGGGCTATGATGGAGTAAACAACAGACCTGCTGAGGATGAAGTTTGGATGTTTGGAGCAGGTCTTTGGTGGGAGACATACAGTGCACAGCAGTGCATATTGCATAATTCAAGCACGCCATACTCTGCACAACTGGAGCAAGCAAAGAGGGGATAGAAGGGTTTTGAAGAGGCGGGAGAGAAACAGCGGTCTTCCACACAGCCGGACGAACATCATCATCAACATGATAGAGCACAGTAGTGTCAGATGCAAGAAACCCTACTAGGCTCCAATAACACTGAGTTCAAATAGATGGCAGCTGAAGGAAGTGATCATCCATTAACGCACATATGCACTGCTGCTATAAAGCCACAAAGTCCCTGCCTGTCACCAGAAGTGAATGCAGCTTTTGTTTATTTCTTTATTGTCTATTGTCTTTCTTAGAGCCATAGAGATGTACAGCATGGAAACAGACCCCTTGGTCCAACTCGTCCATGCTGACCAGAAATCCTGGATGAATTTAGTCCTATTTACCAGCATTTGGCCCATATCCTGCTAAACCCTTCCTGTTCATGTACTCATCCAGATGATTTTTAAATGTTGTCATTGTACCAGCCTCCACGACTTCCTCTGGCAGTTCATTCCATACATGCACCACCCTCTGTGTGAAAAGGTTGCCCCTCTCACCTTAAACCTATGCCCTCTAGTTTTTTTGCTCCCCCACCCTAGGTGAAAATCTTGTCTATTCACTCTATCCATGCCCCTCATGGTTTTATAAATCTTCTTCTTTGTTTTGCTGTTGCTGAGTCAAAGTGAATGTTTTCAACAGTTTGAAGGCTTTCCCAATAGGTTATGCTCTCATTTTGAACAATGAGAATAGGCGACACTGGGCATTGAGGAAAGAGTAGCAGTTCCTTAGACACGATGAAAAGCTGCTAACCTCATATAAACTGGGCGACCTGGCCCCTAAATAGCAATAAATTAATGAATGTGCACTTGCATTTGCAATGAAATGTTAGCTGTGCCACCTGTGTACCTGAGGGCATTACTCACTAGCCTCCCCCTACTTGCACATTGAAGAATAACTCCTGGTTGGCACTCGACCCAGTTCATGGTTGCCATTAAAAAAGGTCCTGGGTATCCCAGGAGCTACCAGAAGTGGCGGGTAGTACCACCCATTGTTGGGAGAGGACAGAGGAGGAGTGGAGCACAATAGAGTGATGCTGCATAGGTAATAGGCTAAACTTCAGAGAATTGTAGGAGAAATTTTGCTGGGGTTCATGGTGCGAAGTCTTTGGTGAAATTTGCCAAAGTTGACACTTGGTCGATTTCTGGTAGAATCCAGCCTAGCATTTCCTGATTGGAAGAAGCATTTGAAATAAGTAATTTCCTAAAACATTAATATTTCACTATTTTCGTTGATGCAGTGAAACATTTTAGTGAAACATTAACTTCTTAAACAGAAGCTGAAGGCTGCCTGGTAGGTTCAGTCGCAAGTACAAAGTGGGTACGTGAGGGTTAAATAACTCAATCCACCTGAATTCTGATTTCTTTTTAAGTGTGTCGACAGAAGAGCTTCAGGCTGCATCTATCAGACAGAATGATCTATTTAAAATCTTTCACAGCTGATAGCTTTGGAGAGCCATCCCTGTGTGGGAACCTGGCCCACTAGAGATAAGAAATTAATGTGGCTCAGGATTTTAACCTAGGCATCATGGCCTGTCACAATCAGTCACTGTGCTTGCAATACAGCTCTGAGTCAACCAGATGTGAAAATACTTTGACCTGATTGCTGTATCTGATCAATACTGCAAACTACGCTTTGATACCTCCATGTTACACAGCAGTCATTCAAGAAGGAAAGAATTTGAATTTACAGCATGCCTTAGCAGATCTATTGGAAGTTTTCCAAATCATCACATAAATTTCTTGCTTCTTTTCTTGCAATGCAATGACTGTTGATAGGCAAGGCAACCAGTCTTTGCACCAGAATGTTCCTCAGGCAGTAATGAGATGATTGATTAATCAGCACCTTTGACAGTGTTGGGGACTTGAGAGCAGGGTGGTTGCCATGACGCTGAGAAGCCCCCTTTTCCCCCTACCTACTCCCCACTAATCACTGAGCAGTGCCATGTGTACCATGTATTGTGACAATCAGTGCTATATACCCAGAGTGAAAGTGGGTGAAAGGAATTGCAAGATAACAAAGTGTGGAGCTGGATGAACACAGCAGGCCAAGCAGCATCTCAGGAGAGTTTAGGCCCAAAACATCAGCTTTTGTGCTCCTGAGATGCTGCTTGGCCTGCTGTGTTCCTCCAGCTCCACACTTTGTTATCTTGGATTCTCCAGCATCTGCAGTTCCCATTATCACTGAAGAGGATTGCATGCTTCCCCACTTTTCTTTGTCGTATGGTGCTTCTCTTTTGCACACACAGCCTCTCCACTAGCAGTTCCTCAGCTCTTCATCCTCATGCCAATACACGAAAAGCAGGTCCCTTATGGCACCAGGACAAAGCTTCTGAGAGGCTCATAAGATGTAGGATGCAGAGCTCTTCAGCCCATCAGTTCCACTCATTCAATGAGATCATGGCTGATCTGATAATCCTTACTCTACTCTTCTTGCTTTGTTCCCACAACCCTTGATTCTCTAGTGATGAGCCTTGAAAATGCTTAACAAACCAATCTCAGCAGCCTTCTGTAGTAGAGAATTCCTTAGTTTCACTACCCTTTGAGAAAAGAAATTTCTCCTCACCTCTGCCTTATATGTCTTAATCTCCGAGATTACGTCCTTTGGTCTTACACTCTTCCAAAAGGGAAAGCAACCTCTCCACATCTACCTTTTAAATGCCCTAAAAATCATGTACACTTCAGTAAGGTCTTCTCTCAACCTAAATTGTAATGAGTTCAAACCCAACTTGCTCAATATCTCCTCATAAAATAATCCATTTGTAGTAGGAGTTAACTTAGTGAACCTTGTCTCAACTACACACAACACAAGTTGATAAGGACATACAAACTGTTTTCAGTATTCCAAGTGTGGTTTAATTAGTGCTTTGCATAGATTTATCAAGGCCTCTCTGTTCTTACATAATATTTTGAAGTACTACCAAAGCTAGCGATCGGAAAGAAAAATAGAAAGTGCTGGAGAAACTCAACACATCTGGCAGCATTGATAGAGAGAAAGCAGAGTCAACATGTCGAGTACAGTGATCTTTCATCTGAACTCACTATTTTTATACTTCATTCCCCTTGAAATAAAGGCCAATATCCAATTTGTTTCCCCTATTACCCACAGAAATTAGACACTAGTTTTTATCATTTATGCACAGGAATTCCCTAACCCCTCTGTGCTACAGCTTTCTCCAGTCTTTCCCCATTTATATAATATCCAATTCTTTTATTCTTCCTGCCAAGTACATAACCTTAGAAGAGGTTTGGCCCCTAGACACACAGGCCTACCCCAGCCTGTAGACACATCCTGGCATTCTTGACCCAGAAATGGGCATACACTCTGCTGTCTTGTGGATACCCTGGGGGTTTTGAAAGCTAAAGGAGAAAAGACTGACCAAAAATCTGCAGCAAGACCCAGAGGTGGACTAATGTCTAAGTACGTCATTTCTCTGGCAACCCTTACAGCCAAACCAAAGCCAAACCCAGTATTCTGCTTTCCTCCGGATTCAACTGAGACTGACTGGGAAGTCCAGGGTCTCCATGAATTTTCCCCAAACTTACACCTTGGAGAGGACACTCCAGCATTGCTATGGAGTAATAAGACATCACAAGTGACAACAGTTATGAGCAATAAGCTCAATTGATTAGGATAGAGAGTAGGTATTAATATTGGCTGTTCCCAATAGTGGCACAGACCATTGTATCTGGTCAGCCCCAGCTATTCTCAAGTTGACTAGCAAGAAGCTGGCCCTCCACAGTTCATCTGCTTCATTGGGTGCTTGGAGCTGAAAGTCTCTGATTGACAATTGGACTGAATCCATTACTCCAGGGAATGCAAACGAAACAAAAAGAAAGACAATGTCAGAGATAGTGGGAACTGCAGATGCTGGAGAATCTGAGCTAAAAGGGTGTGGAGCTGGATGAACACAGCAGGCCAAGCAGCACCAGAGGAGCAGGAAAGTTGACGTTTTGAAACAGTCTTCATTGGTCAAGCTGGGACAATAGGGCCCTAGGTCTGGTTCTGATAGATAAATTCCAGATGTTAAACAACATGCAAGACAGCTGAGTTTGATCTGGAAATAATTCTTTATAGATCATAGAATCCCTACAGTTGGAAGCTGGCCATTTGGCCCATCAAGTTCACACTAACTGCTCCCACCCCCTACCCTATCCTTGTAATCCTGCATTCTCCATGGCCAATCCACCTAGCCTGCACTTCTGTGGACACTATGGGCAATTTAGCACGGCTACTCTACCTAACCTGCACATATTTGGACTGTGGGTGAAAATTGCAGCACCAGGAGGAAACCCACACAGACACGGGAGAATGTGTAAACTTCACACAGCAGTGTTAACCAGTGAGACACGGTGCTCTCTTTCAGGAGGGTACAGAACTTGACAATGCATATTTTGTCAAAGCTTTTTGACATGCATTCATCAGAACAATTTGCCAGAATATCAAGTTCAGAGGAAAAGCAAAATTTATACTGTATTTGAATTGATTGGCAAGTGAACTCTGATTTCCAGAGGTGTTCCCATGAAAAATGCACCCATTAATAGTCATTGGCAATTACCTGATTTGCCACTTGCAAAGCTGCACTTGTTGATGCTGGACTGCCTGAACTCATCAAGCACAGGAAACTCACAGCGTTGTTGCAACATTTACTCAAGCTTCTCTGATTCTGCTGGAATGAGGGAGAAGCGTCCCATGCTGAGAGTGCTGCAAGGATTGTGACCTTGTACAGGAACAATGGTGACCACAGTGGCTACAACAATTATTGAGGCATCTCCATGCTGAGTATTGTGGGGAAGATATTTGCCTGTGTTTGATCTTGCACAGGAGTGGGCTGAACTGATCTATCCTGAACCCCAGTCTGATTTCAGAATGATCTTTAGAGCCCAGCTGCTGCAAAGGAGGTGTCATGAACAAAGGAGATCAGTATATATTATCTTTAAAGGGGATCTGTAGTGCAGTGGAAGTGTTTTTACTTCTGGTCACAAGGAAACCCAGGTTCGCACCTACTCCAGAAATGTGTCATTGATATCTGTGAACTGGTTGATTAGAAAGTATCTCTATTGCCTTTCCTGATCTCAGCCAGTTATTTGACCCTTTCAAGCAGAGGCAGATCTGATTGAGCTGCGGGATAAGGCTGGCTGCCCTCCGGAGGTGCTCAATGTGATCCTCCCTCTCCATGACAACATGATGGGTAAGGTCAGTCATGATGAGGCAGTGTTAGTGCCCTTTGCAATCTGCAATGGGCACAAACAGCTTTGTGTTCTGGCACCTGAAATTCTCTGCCATGTCCTTCACTTTTGCTGCTGTCATGTGTCTTCTTAGCGCGTCGACTAAAATGCCAGAACTGACTGAGAGCTGTTCAATTTTGCTCATCCGAGGTACAAGGCCAAGGTACATGATGGCCTCAACAGAAAGTTGCTCCACGCTGACGATACTGCAATGACATTCCGAACTTGAATTGGATGTGAAACATTTCTTCGTAACAGTGAGAACAGCCGTGAAAGCGTCTACATAAATGCAAATCACTTCCTTTGTTTTTGCTTGAGCGCTTCAACAGCAAAATGAGGGACCTGTATAGAAATGAAGAACTGCATTAATGTAGCACCTTTCCTGACCATTCGTCACCTCAAACCGCTCGACAGCCAGTGAAGTGTTTGCAAATCTGCATAAAACCCGAAAGAGCTGCGGATGCTGTAAATCAGAAGCAAAAAAACAGAAATTGCTGGGAAAGCTCAGCAGGTCTGGCAGCATCTGTGGAGATAAATCAGAGTTGACGTTTTTGTGTTCCAGTGACCCTTCCTCAGAGGCAGTCGCTATTGAAGGGATGAAATCGGAAGTGGTGGAATAATTCAGGAGGTTGGAAATAGGAAGTTACAATATTGCAGATAAGAACCCAAGTTGCAAGCAGGAGCAACAGACTTCAAGTTATTTCACTGAATACTGACAGCGCAAGTTGGTAACACATTCAACACGTTGTTCGATTTAACTACTTCAGTATCACAGAGAAACAATTTACCTTCTGCTGCCTGCAAGTTTCAAATTGAGGGGTTTAACTTCGTGTGGGGTGATGTTGTGAGAAAGATTGAATGCGGTTATTGTCCCGCTTGGACTAATGATTGCATTAACACAGTGCAGGAATGTAAGGCGAATAGAAGAAAATGACACATAATTGACAAAAGCAGCTTTGCTGGTGTCGAACCTGCACCAATTCCCCATGTTAAAGGGCATACTTCTCAATAATTCAGCTATAACTTACACCATTGAAGAGTCCTTAAAAACATCACATTTGCTACATTTGACTAGTCCCTGAAGAATGTGACCAAAGGCCAGATAATTGTAATATTCGGAGTACAGGCCCCAGCCTAGCCTTCCCAAAGTCTCCCCTCAGGTTACCCCCAGTCTGGAACTAACAGTTCCTAATCCCCCTGCACTTACAGGAATCCATCCAAACCTATATTTATGGGAAGTTGTCACGGCTTGTGTTTGCTGCTAATCGCTTGCACGTTTCTGTCACTCACTTTCTGAGACACAGGGCGAAAAACAACATCATTTGATATCCTTAACTTCAGACGGTGTTGTGTCTGAAGAAGAAAAAAAACTTCGCCAAAGGCCTCTGTTATATTTCCCCCTTCATTCCTACCAGTGAGAATTCTTTTATGTTTTGCTCCAGAGGTTTAAAGTGGCCACACCTATGCATTTAAACTCCAGACTGGTTGCTATGTGCAATGACCTCTCCCCTACTGTTCTGCGCAGCCATTGTTTGTTTGGCTAAAATCTGGGTCTTAAGCGCTGGGTCCCCCAATCATGTTTGCCCAGTTGCCTTGACCAGACGGGGCCGTGGTCTGGGTCAGCAAAGAAAGTATTTGATGTTGAAATAGCCGCCTCCCACTTTCACCATGTGAATTGAAGTCTGATCAGGTTACAGAATGTCCTTTATGTCCCACGGCCTAATGAATGGCCCGTTTTTTTCACTGCCTCATCGTTGACTTTCAATTCCCTTCGAAAATTATTATTTTTCTGATAGAATTTCGATCTTGCTGGGGAGGGGGGAGTTGGACGATTTTTTGTTTTCTCTTTTCTTAGAACAAAGCCGAAGAGGGGGCAACAAAAACAAAATGCTGGCGTTTTTGCACAGATGTGCTTACTTCTTAAAGTGCTGCCAGAGAGGATTGGGACTGCTGTCTGAGAGAAAAGCCAAGGCAGGCCGGTTACAGTGCAGGACACTGGTGATGGTGCTCGGGTTGCTGAGACTGACTGCAGGCGCCAGTCTAACCCGAGGAAAGCTTTCTTACCCCGGCGCCTGTCCAAACCAACTGAACCCCAACCTGTGGGTCGATGCCCAAAGCACTTGCGAGAGGGAATGCAACATCGATGAGGTACAGAAAAGAAAGCGATGAAATTTGTCTTGAGATTGCATTTATTATCATCAAAGTGACGATTAATGATCATAGGAGAAAGTTTTTTTTGGGGGGGGCGGCGTGTGAGGCTGGAATTTCTTCTCAAAGAGCCATTCCAGATTTTGACATTCTTTCACCAAACTAGCATGCTTGGGAGAGATCGCTTTTGGCTGTTTTTGTTTGGGAGACTGACAAGATTCGTCAGTTTTAGCCCCATTCATTGCCTATATGCCCTTCGCTTCGTTGTTTTCTCTCTGTCGGGAAATGCACGTTTGTTGTTAACTGCCCTGACAACAGGACAGTTCCAAACTTAACCTTTATTTCGACAAATTAAGGCTCAGGTCACTTTTTTTGGCAAACTTCTGCTGAATCCCAGTTCCACTTTTCCTTCCCCGCGACCCCCAAACGCGTGAAACTTCTAACTAGAAATAACTTTGTTCTTTTTTGTTAACGAATGTTGTTCTCAGCCGTGAATCAACGAAATTCCATTGGGATAAAATTCAGCAGTGTTTAATCCTCCATTGACCTTGCTCTCAGATTCCAGAGATATCCTAACTTGTGTGTGGCATGGTGGTAGTATTCCTGTCTCTAGCCCAAAAAATTCATGTCCCACCTGCCCTGGCAGTGTGTCATAATATGTCTGAAGAGCAGGAATAAAAATAATTTGAATGCCAAGTCCTCCTTGAATTTGGGATTCTGCTTCCCCTCCCACACCCCCATCTTACTTGAAGTGGCTTTGTGCCAGTTTCTGGATGAGCTGGACAACAACTTATTTATACAGCACCTTTAACATAACACAAGGTATCCATATCATAAAACAAGACACTGTAGCGAGCACTGAGTGTTTACAGCATGCAAAAAAGATCCACTCAGCTCATTGGACCCATGGCAGTCATCTCCTTATCTAACTATACTAATCCCATTTTCCTACACTTTGCCCATTGCTTTATAGGCTGTGACATTTCAAGAGGCTCATTTAAATATTTCATAAATGTTTTGACAGTTCCCACCTCTACCACCTTTTTCAGCAGAGATTTCCAGATACCACCTTCTGGGTGAAAAAAAATCTTTCAATTCTTTCTAAACATCTTGCTCCTTACCTGTGCTGCTTGGTTATTGACCCTTCTGTCATGGGAATGTTTCTCCCCGTGTATCTTATCTATGCCTCTCACAGCTTTGTTCGCCTCAGTCTGGATCCCCGTCAGCCCTTTCAGACAAAAAGATAACAGAAATAGTTTGAGAAACTCAGCAGACATGGGGGTCTGAAGAAAGGTGACTGTATCCTAAATGTTAACTCTGCTTTCTCTCCACAGATGTTGCCAGACCTGCTGAGTTTCTCCAGCTGTTTCTGTTTATGTTTTAGATTTCCAGTATTACTGTTCCTTGTTTTATTTGCCCAGCTTCTTTAACCTCTATTCATGGCTGAATTGCAAAGTCTTGGTGAATCTCCTCTGCACCCTCTCCAGTTAAAAGCATTTCCTCTCTATGTTATATAGTGCCATACTGCAGTTGTCAGTCAAGGAGGTAGGTTTTAATGAATGAGTTAAGGAGAAAAGTGAAGTAGAGAAGCAAAGAGGTGCAGGGAAGAAATTCCAGAGCGGGTGGCCTGGGCAACTGAAAGCTTGGATGGCAATAGCAGTTTAAATCAGAGAGATATGAAAAGCCAGAATTAGAAAAACTTAGATTTAGCAGATGCTTGTGAGGGAAGAGGAGATTGCAGATGAAGACAGTGAAGTGACCATTAAAGAGATATGAAACAGGGATGAGAATTTAGAAAACAAGATATTGCTTGACTGGAACCAGGGGTCAGTGAGTATGGGGTCAGGGGTGATAGGCGATTGAGACTTGGTGAGGGTTTTTTTATTTACTTGTGGGATGTGAGTGTCTCTAGCTAGGCCAGTATTTATTATTCAGCCTTAATTGACAGGGGGCAGTTAAAAGTCAACCACATAGTTAAGACACTAGCAGCAGAGATTTGAGCCACTTCATGTGTACAGAGTGTAGAATGTAACAAAGAGACCAAGAGTGTGTTGGAACAGCCAAGCCTGGTAAACAGATGAGCTGAAAGGGGTAGAGTCAGAGAGTCTTATGGAAGTGGGCATCCAGTACTGGATGATGGGCAAAAAAAAACCTGAAAATTTTAGTTATGGTGGAGGAATAGTGAAAAATTGATAGGTTACAGGTTGGTAGCAGTAAACATGTGAAAACTAATGCCTACAGATTATAAAAATCAAAAGAACTGCGGATGCTGTAAATCAGGAACAAAACAAAGTTACTGGAAAAGCCCAGCAGGTCTGGCAGCACCTGTGGAGGACAAAACAGAGTCAACGTTTCAGGTCCGGTGACCCTTCCTCAGAACTAGTGTTAGTGGCAGAGAACAAGAACTGAGAACTGAGTTCTGAGGAAGGGTCACCAGACCCGAAACATTAATTCTGTTTCCTCCTGCACAGACGTTGCCAGACCTGCTGAGCTTTTCCAGCAGGTTTGTTTTTGTGCCTACGGATTATACTCGACCTAACACCACTGCATTAGCCAGTTGTATCTTTTCTTGAGAACATGATTACTGTAAGGTTGCCAGCTGTGGCCAAAGTCAATTTGAAGATTTTATTTCCCCAAAAATGATGATTCCTTTCATTGAACTGTCACTTTAATCCCTGCATAAAATTGGAGTTTCAGTGCTTTGGGGAAGGCAGTGGAAAAGTGGGAATCTCACTGGGCGAGCTATCCAGAAGTCCAGGCATATGGGCTCGTATCCTACAATAAATAACATTTACTAGAACAGTATTCTGAAGAAGGGTCTCTGGACTTGAAATGCTAATTGTTTTCTGTCTTCACAGATGCTGTCAGAACTGCTGAGATTCTCTAGGATATTCTACCTTTGATCCTTTGTGTGGTTTATTACCTTGTATCTTGTAGATGGTACACACAGCTGCTACTATGCATCAGTGGTGTCAGGAATGTGAGACATTGAAGGTTGTGAATGGCCGCTTTTCCATGGAAAGTGTTGACCATATGGACAGTGTAACATCACACTCCTAACTTGAGCCTTGCAGATGGTGGGCGGCAATAACAGAAATGTAAGGTCTCTGTCACTAACACGAGTGGAGTCGTAACAGGAAGCTTGGCTGAACATCTATCCATCCCTCATCCATGCCAAAGCCAATTCATAGCATCTCGGTTACTCACCTGGCCAGTGCTGCTACCTCAAATCTATCTGAAGCCTTTGTACTTGGAAGGGATTAATAAATTGCATTTATACACCAAGATTTGGGTAGATTTCATGGGGTTTATCCTAATCCATTCTGGGTTATTACATTTGGGTTAGTATGCTCACATCAAAATGCTATCTGCAACATTTAACACTAAAATTATGCCCAATCTTATTTCATTTATTCAGTGTTTAATTTCCCCTAATTTCCCATCTATATAATTAGCGTACAACAGAAGGTAAAAATGGATAATATGTTAAAATGTGTATTGATCATTCAAATACAAAATTTGGATATTTTCAGAGAATAAAATTCTGGGATATACTGTATGAGTTAAATTAAGATTAATTTGATTGCGAGGGGTGATGTTGGATCTATGCTTCTGAAAGCTGACACAGATTTGGAGTTTTCTTATGTTACGTCTGTGGCTGTTGTAGATGAATTAATGGAAATTAATTGCTACAATTAACTAACAACTTCATTACCATTGCTCCTTATCAATACCAAGATGGGAGACGGTGAGCTACATAGATCCTGGTCTTTAGAAATCAGGATTGAGCAAAATTTTCAATTTAAACAATATAATCCCTTCTTGTAAAGTATGGAAATGAAATCTAGCCATCCAAGCATTCTTCATTCATTTTAAACACAGCACTTCAACTTTTAATAAAAAGAATACAAAGAGTCAAGCTTTCCAATGAGAGTCACGTTGGACTCAAAACATCAACTCCATTGATGCTACCAGACATGCTGAGTTTCTCCAGTTTTTTCTGTTTTTATTCCAGTTTTCAAACATCTTCAGTATTTTTCTTTTATTTGTGCTTTCAATTTGTGTTATTTATGCAATAAAAATGCAATCAAGTATACACAGTTAGACAGTACAGGTCTCAGTGAAATTAAATACATCAGATATGCATGAAGTGTGCATTTCCAAGTCACTCAAAAATATCAATCAATCATCAGATCGCAGGTTGAGTCCCCAAACTGACTGAGGTCACCATGAAAGCGCTGCCTTCCCTTTGCTTGAGTTGTGACCCTCACGGTAAACTCATCGCCAGTCAATTCTGTCAAATGAGAAGGCAGCCTATTATCCACTGGAAGTATGGCAACTTACCATATTTTTCTGCACAAGAGTGCAACATTTGCAATTTTGCTGTCTTTTGGCAGCACCTAGAGTCATAGAGTCCTAAAGCGCAGAAGTAGACCCTTCATTCCAACCAGTCCAAACCAACCATGTTCCCACAATAAACTAGTCCCACCTGCCTGCGTTTGGCCCGTATCCCTCCAAATATTTCTTATTCATGTACTTATTGAAATGTCTTTGAGATATTATATTTGTACCTGCATCCACCACTTCCTCATTCCACACACGAACCACTCTCGGTGTAATAATATTGCCCCTCGTCATTTTTGAAATTTTTCTGCCATCACCGTAAAGATATGCCCCCTAGTCTTGAAATCTCCAAACCTAGGGAAAAGATACCTGCCATTAACATTTTCCATGCCCCTCATGATTTTATAAACTTGATCAAGTCACTCCTCAACCTCTACACACCAGTGATAAGTCCCAGCCTATCCAGCCTCTCCTTTCACACAAACCCTTCATTCCCGGCAACATCTTGGTAAATCTCTTCTGAACCATCTCCAGCTTAATAATATCTTTCCTATTGCTGGGAGACCAGAACTGGACACAGTACACCAGAAGAAGCCTCACCAATGCCCTGTATAACCTTAACATAATCTCTGTATTTCAGCAGGATTGCAAGATTGTGGCCCACATCCCCTAAAGTTGCCCCCCTCCCTTTGCTTCCTGCACTATCCTTGGACACATCTAATATGGCTTCAGTGACTAATTAAATTTAA
Organism: Stegostoma tigrinum; assembly: GCF_030684315.1. Lineage (NCBI taxonomy): Eukaryota > Metazoa > Chordata > Chondrichthyes > Orectolobiformes > Stegostomatidae > Stegostoma > Stegostoma tigrinum. The sequence continues at coordinate 9,380,637 of NC_081383.1, read as the reverse complement.
GTACATAATTCTCATGCACCTCTTTATGGATTCTTAGCACCGCCAGTATTTCAACTACTTCCTTTCTCAGCATCTACCTTGGTAATGAGAGATGCAAAGTGCATGTTTAGTATCTCAACTTTACCTTCTGCCGCCAAACATCAATTTCTGATCCTAAAAAAAGGAAGGAAATTCCAGCATAGTGTAATTACATGCACGACAAATTTATACTTTAGTTGCCTCAATCTTTCACTCTGAGTTCTACTGTCTCAAATTTTCATGTCTCTGGGTGTAGATTTATGCATAAGATTTAGGTGATGTTAACAAATTGATAAAACCATTGTAACAGCAGCTTGTAATCCTCTCGTTTGTTCTGTTGCATGCTTCTCAGTCAATGTATGTTACACCTCAAGAAAGGGCTATGTTGGGGCACTGTCCCCGGTCGGTGACCAGCCTGTTGCTGTCGAAGTAACTGCTGTGCCCATTGCTGATTTCAGGATTGTCAGAGCTTTGAGAAATGTTGCACAAATGTGTGTGGCCTGAAGAGCTGTGTGGCAGCAAGGTTTGCAGATGGCAGCTTAGCGTCCTTGGACCTACCCAAAGAGGCAACGTGCGAGAGGATTGTGTGCACACAGCAGGGCTCGGAGTGTGATATCTGGGACGGACAGCCCATTTGTAAGTGCAAGGACAGGTGTGAGAAGGAGCCCAACTTCACCTGCGCCTCCGATGGCCTGACCTACTACAATAAATGTTACATGGATGCCGAGGCGTGCATCAGGGGCATCAGCCTGACAGTGGTGACTTGTCGGTATCACATCACTTGGCCCAACACCAGCCCCCAGCCTTTAGAAACCACTGTGAACCCAACGTCAACCACGTCCTTGGAAGACTCCATCCCTCCAGCTCTCTACACCAACCCCTTCCACCAGTCCGTCTACGTTGGAGGCACAGTGAGCTTTCACTGTGATGTCAGTGGGCGTCCAAGGCCAGACATCACCTGGGAGAAACAGAGTGACTACCTGGAAAATATCATCATGAGACCCGATCAAATGTACGCCAATGTGGTGGTCACCAATATCGGCCAGCTAGTTATTTACAACACCCAGCAGGAAGATGCAGGCATCTACACATGCACTGCGAGAAATGCTGCTGGCCTCCTGAGAGCAGACTTCCCATTGTCAGTCATCAGACGGGAACATTCTGTGGAGAGCCCTGCCAGGAAAACCCAGCCTTTACCATCTGGAGAGTGCTTCAAAGATCCAGACAAGAGGGAATGTGGTCGTCAATATGTCAGATGGTTCTATGACCATAAGATGGGCAGGTGCTCCACATTCATGTTTGGAGGCTGTGAGGGCAGCAAGAACCAGTTTGAAACCTACGAAGAGTGTCGATTGGCCTGTATCAATGAGTCGGTCAATATCTGCACCTTTCCTGCTGTGCAGGGTCCTTGCAAGATGTGGGAGGCTCGGTGGGCCTACAATTCGCTGATGAAGCAGTGCCACGCTTTTGTTTATGGTGGCTGTGAGGGCAACAAGAATAACTTTGAGAGCAAGGAAGTGTGTGAGGAGACCTGCCCTTTCCCGAAAAGCCAGCAGTGCAAAGTGTGCAGACCCCGTCACAAGATAGTTCCCAGCTTCTGCAGAAGTGACTACGCCATTGTGGGAAGGGTGACAGAGATTGTGGAGGAGCAGGACTCTGGAGTTGCCAGATTTACACTGGACGAGGTGCTGAAGGATGAGAAAATGGGGCTTAAGTTTTTTGACTTCAAACATTTGGAGGTGATAATGATCAACATGGACTGGAACTGCCCTTGTCCGAACATTAACCTGACAGATGGACCGCTCCTTGTAATGGGTGATGTCTATGATGGAATGGCTGTGCTGGATGCTGAGAGCTATGTGCGGACTGTAACTGACAAACGCATTAAAAAGATGTACGAAATCATTGAGAAAAAGACCTGCGAACTCTTACACCGCTTTCAGGACTGAACCACAGACATTGCAATTCATGACTCATTATTATATCTTGTTATAACTAGAATCAAATGGAAAATGTTGGTAAATGTTTTGTGTTTTTATTTATATTTTATGCAGTCTGCATTTACTTTACTTCTTGTCATGTTTTGATCACACATGTCACAGCTGTAACATTTACTGGTCAAGACTTCAGCTTAATAGCTGATTCCTAAACTGTTTTTGTGTATGGCATTGGCAAAAGCCAGTCTGCCCATTGGTGCCAGGCTGTGCACAAGGGATCCATTGCCCTGTTGCATTCCCTTGCTGTCTCCATGACAGTGTACCAGCTTTCCCTGCCAGAAGCCCAGATGGCATAGTTAAAACCTGCCGTGTTGAGATGTCCCACTGTTCCCATATGCTGCATCGTGCCAAGTGCGATGCTGCCCATAATTCATTGGAATTTTGCCAACTTGGAACTTTGACCTAATTTTACTGTGAATTCCCATTTGACTAGTTCGAACCTTGACAAGCTGTCTTCACCAACCAGCATACCTCCTTAGAAATTGGCCAGCAAGTTTGCCAGTCTTAAAGTTGCTTCTGCTCGTATCACTTCATTGCATATGGATCTGTCCAAGTGATTTTTGCCATTATTGTTTACGTTATTATCGCTAGCCTTAGCTGTGGAATTCCAGGAACTTTAGTCGCCGAGTAACAATCAAAATGAATAAAGATTAGTTTTGGTTTCTGTTCCCAGGATTACTGAGGGCAAAATGTAGTGCCTCAGTTACTGCCTAATCAGCTAAATTAACTCAGAACATAGATCAAACAAGCACTGCACAAATCTTTTAGATTTTATTCATGTCTATGTAAAAACTCTGAAATTATTGACTGTTCTTGAGCCAAATGTAGTGTTTGTGCACAATTGCAAGCTTAATTTGAATTGTTAAGCATTTTACAACTGGACATAATGCATTGTTTGTACATCTGAGGAGCCAAATTAATATTAAACTCTGACATTCTGTAATGAAGCGTATGTTACTGAAGATGATTAACTTAAATTTTTATATTTTGTGTCTATGCCTCCTGTTGAATTAGCTCGAATAGTTTGTTTGGGCAGTCGTCACTGGTACCATTCTTGCCTTGCAATTATCAGCTTATGAGTTCAGAGACCTGAGCACAAACCTGAAGTAAGCCAGGCCAGCACTAAGGTAGTAGTAAAGATGTTGTCTCTCAGATGAGATGTTAAATTGATGCCCTGCCTACACTTGCAGGTGGGCATAAATGACCCTGTGGCACTATTGTGGAGAAAACAGGGGCTTTTTCTTTGGTAACAAAGTGCGGAGCTGGATGAACACAGCAGGCCAAGCAGCATCCCAGGAGCACAAAAGCTGACGTTTCAGGCCTAGACCCTTCACCAACATCTTTGGTGTTCAGTCATAGAGTCATATGGCATGGATGGTTTAGGCAGTCCATTACTGACCATAATCCCAAACTAAACTAGTCCCTCCTGCCTGCTTCTGGCCCATATCCCTCCAAACCTTTCTATTTATGTACTTATCCAAATATCTTTTAAACATTGTAATTGTACCCACATCCACCACTTCCTCAGGAAGTTCATTTCACACACGAACCACCCTCCATGTAAAAAAATTTGCGCCTCATGTCTTTTTAGATCTCTCCCCTCTCACCTTAAAAATGTGGCCCCCCCAGTCTTGAAATCCCCCCAATCCTAGGGAAAAAAATAATTAATATTTACCCTATCTATGCTCGTCATTACTTTATAACCTTCTATATGGTCACCCCTCATTCTCCTGTGCTCCAGTGAGAAAAGTCCCAGCCTATCCAGCCTTTCTTTATAACTCAAACCTTCCATACCTGGCAATATCCTGGTAAATCTCTTCAAAACCGGCTCTAGCTTACTAATGTCCTTGACCCTTAAATCCACGTCACCAGCACAAATATTCTAGTTATTATTTCATTTTCGTTTTGCAGAAGGTGATCACAAATTCACTTTCCTACATGATAACCATAACAACAATATTAATGTCTGTCATTGACAGTAAATGAGGACGTGAGGAAATTTTGAAGTTGCAAAAGATGCTATAGAAATGCAAATTCTTTCTTCTTTAATCAGGGTACAAAGTGCCTTATAGAGACAAGTTTGCATGGTGAGATGATGTGCTGAGTGAAACAATACCAGAAATTTTTCAGGGATATTGCCTTGATACTGGTGGCTGAGAGAAGAGTATTGAATCTGATTTTTGGACTTAAAAGTTGCAAGGGGTCTCAAGGATTTGTACATTTTCTCACTGTAGGAAAAATGAATGAGAAAGGACATGGTAAAGGGATTCAGAACATGGACAGTAATAGATACGAACGTACAAATTGGCCGCTGAAGTAGTCAATCCAGTGTGGAGCTGGTGGAACACAGCAGGTCAAGCAGCATCAGACGAGCAGGAGAGTTGCCGTTTCAGATCAGACCCTTCATCGGTTCCGACCCGAAACATCGACTGTCCTGTTCCTCTGATGCTGCGAGACCAGCTGTGTTCCACCAGCTCCACACTGTATTGACTTTGACTCCAGCATCTGCAATTCTTGCGATCTCCAAGCTGCTGAAGTAGGCCGTTTCATGCAAATTAATAAGACCATAGTTGATCTGTCTGGGTTCTAAATTCCATATTCCTATCTACCCAAATAACCTTCGATTTCCCTACCTAACAAGAATCTATCCATCTGTACCTTAAAACTATTCAATGATCCGTCTTGCGCAGCCTCCCAAAGTCACAAACCACAGGGAAGAAAATTCACTTCTGTCTCTATCCTAAAAGGACGATCCCTCATTTTGAAACAAAGTTACCTTGTTCTGAATTCACCCACAAGAGGAAACATCCTTTCCCCATCCACTTTGTCAAGACCATTCAGAATCCTATTCATGTTGATCAAGTCATCCCTCAGTCTTCTGAACTCCAGAGAAAACAAGCCTAATCTGTCCACTTTTCCTCAGAAGATAATATAGATAATGTCTACTCTGCTACCTTGGTTGAATCAGCTGATTTAAGCAAGAACATAAATCAAACCTCACACCTTCCCATTCATCAGGAATGGCATTACGTGAGTTCTTTTAGCTTTTATCCAAGTCTATGTAAAAACTCTGAAATTGTTAACAGTTATTCAGCCAAATGTAGCGTGTGTACACAATTCTGAATTTATTTGGAATTAATTGTTAAGCATTTCATAACAGTACATTATGCATTTTTTGTACATCTGAGGAGCCAAATCAATATTAAACACTGACATTTCTGTAACAAAGCATGTTTTATTGAAAATGAAAGGCTTAGAACTTTTAAGCTGTATCTCTGTGCCTTATGATGAATTAGGTTGAAATGTGTGTTTGGCCAGTGCTGTTTTATTTGAACTAACTAGAAAGTGATGAGCACACAATTGGAAAGCCTTAGGCAGAACTGGGATTTTGAAACAAAGGTCTCTTTCTCCTACAGAGAAATATATTTGTGAATTAGACCTTCAGTCAAAGTAATTATTGTTACCTTTTGAAGCAAGCACTGTTTGAGATGAACCATAATAAGGATAATCATGCACAAAGATCATTAAAAACCTGATGGAAACCGTGACTACGTTCTTATAGAGTCATCAGAGAGTCATACAGAATGGAAACAGACCCTTCAGCCTAATCAGTGAATGTCAAACATAGCCCTAAACTAAGCTAGACCTGCCTGCTTGCTCCTGGCCCGTATGTCTCCAAACATAACATGTTTGAAGGTAAAAATTGACAAGGTGTCAAAAACTCAACTTCCAAGAGCTCTCGGGGATACACCTGAGGTTGAAATTGCAGTGCATTCCCCATGGAACGATTTTCGGACACTTTTCAAAGTGGTCCCACAATGCCGTGTTGTTCTAAAAATCTGCAGAATGTGATTGGTCACAGTTGAGTGCCGATAATTGACATGATTTAATTGGGCTCCATTCCTGACAGTGATACCCCATATTTTGGCCAATACATTAAACTGAGGCCCCTGGGGGGAGGCGATGGCCTCGTGATATTATCTGAGGACATGAGGAAATCCTGAAGTTGCAAAAGATGCTATAAAAATGCAAGCTCTTTCTCCTTTAATCAAGGTACAATGTGGACTGTTAATCCAGAGATAATGGGAACTGCAGATGCTGGAGAATCCAAGATAACAAAGTGTGGAGCTGGATGAACACAGCAGGCCAAGCAGCATCTCAGGAGGTTCTAGGCCCGAAACGTCAGCTTTTGTGCTCCTGAGATGCTGCTTGGCCTGCTGCGTTCATCCAGTTCCACACTTTGTTATCTTCTGTTAATCCAGAGTCCCAGGTAACAATGTGTGGACTCAGGTTCAAATCCCATGTTGGCAGCTGGTACAATTTGAATTCAATAAAAATCTGGAATTAAAAATCTAATGATGACTGTGAATCCATCGTCAATTACTAGAAAAGCCCATCTGGTTCACTAATATCCTTTAGTGAAGGAAACCGCCATCCTCAACTGATCTGGCCTACATGTGACTCCAGAGCCACATCAATGTGATTGACTCCTAACTGCCTCTGGGTAATTAGGGATGGGCAATAAATGTTGGCCCAGCCAGTGACACCCTCATCCCGAGAATAAATAAATTAAAGAAACTTATGAGGAGCATAGATAGCGTGAATAGTCAAAGTCTCCTTCCTAGGGTAGGGAAGTTCAAAAGTAGAGAGCACAAGTTTAAGATGAGACAAAAAAAGTTTAAAAGGGACCTAAGGGTTAACGTTTTCAATCAGAGGGTGGTGCCTGTATGGAATGAAGTGCCAGAGGAAGTGGTGGAGGCTGGTACAATTACAACATTTAAAAGACATCTGTGTGGGTATATGAACATGAAGGGTTTAGAGGGATATGGGCCAAATGCTGGCAAATGGGACTAGATTAAGTTTGGATGTCTGGATGTGTTAGACTGAAGGGTCTGTTTCCGTGCTGTACATTTCTATGACCTACTTTCTCAAGATAGCACAGAAGTTCTATTTAGAAATTCATGATCCTAGGACTCATATGTCAACTTCACTAAAAAGCAAATTTTCCAGTCGTTATCACATTGCTGATTATTGGAGTATGTTTCTTTAAATTAATTCATGGGTGTGGACAGCTTTCACTTGGGCAACTTTTAATGCCCAACTCTAATTGCCCTGGAGAACATGGTGAGCTGCCCCCTTGAAACACTGCAGTCATTGGGAGGTAGCTTAACCCTTAAGGATGATTTCCCAGGAATTTGACCCAGTAACAGTGAAGGAATGATGAGATAGTTCCAAGTCAGGATGATGTGGTTTCAAGAGGAACTTGCAAATGGTGGTGATTCCATGTATCTACTGCCCTTATTCTTCTAGGTGGTAGAGGTTATCAGTTTGGGAAGGTGCTGTTGGAAAAGCCTTGCTGAGTTGCTGCAGTAAATCTTATAGATGGTCCACTGTGCAGTGATGATGCAGAGAGTGAACGTTCAATGTGGTAGATGGGGTGCCAATCGAGTAGGCTTTGTTATCCTGTGTGGTATAAGTCTCTTGAATGTTCTTGGAGCTGCATTTATCAAGGCAAGTGGGTAGTATTCGACTGCATTCCTGACTTGTTTACAAACATTAGGAGACAGTAAGTTGCACATTGCAGAGTTCACACTGAGTGCGAATAGACCAGTTATGATATGTGTTTTTGTTTCCTGTTTACACAGATTCATTTGTCGGAGATCTCTCTTTATGACCTCAATCCATATTTCTTTTTATTAAAAACCTCTGTAAGACAAGCTACAGGCCTTCGTGTTGCCACTATAGGAGTCTTTGTCCGTTCTTGTGCCTCATCCCACAAGCTTTGCTCCTGCAGCGCTTTTTTTAACATCTCACCCCTGCTATGTCCTACAGTAGGTAGCACTGCCATCAGCCACTCTCTGGAACCTTTCAACCATCACCATCTCAACATTGCGTTTGCCTTTGAAAAATCTTTCTCAAAATCCAGAGTTCTGATCAATGCTTCCGGACTTTCTGAAAGCCGTTCCCTTCTCCAAAGTTTACTTCAAACTTACCTGAGCAGTTGGGCCTTGGACCTGGGCCTCCTGGGGGAGGGATAGGACACTACCCGCTGCACCACAAGAGGGGCCCTCGCTATTGTTGTTATTAATTCTCGTTCTCTGCACTTCTGCCAGATTGTGCTTGGAACATGTTTCTCGTGGTTCTCAATAAGACGTGTTAATCACAGATTAAGCACCATATCCCTCCATAGATAGTGTGTGAGCCCTGTGTGTTCTTGCCCAGCTTTCAGCAAAGTCATAGCACTTTGACATGACTTATTTCTATTTCCTCAAAGATTTTGAAACTTACCGTTGCACTGCTTTTTCCTGATTTTTTTTTAGGATCTTTCTATCCCGTGTCAATTTGCAAAAGTAATGCTCTCCTATAGCCTCTTCCATCAGGCAGAAAACACAGAAGCTTGAACACACGCACCAGCAGGTTCAGGAACAGCTTTTTCCAGGCCGTTATTAGACTGATGGATGGACTCTCTAGCTTCAAATAATCATTGATCTTGGTAATGTTCTTATTGCCTAGTGCATGCCCTGTGCAATTTAACTTGTATGTTCAGTCTAAGTTTTTTTCACCCTATGATTTGTATGTCCTTGCTTGCTACGATCTGCCTGTACTGCTCACAAGCAAAGCTTTTCACTGTACTTAGGTACATGTGACAATAAATAAATCAAATCAACTCAAGGTACCAGATCAACTTTTGCATTTATTGACAACCTACATTTATATACTGCCTTTCCTGCAGTCAAACATTCCCATTTGCTCCACAGAACTGTATGAAGTGGAGGAAATGTGGGGTAGATAAAGTTAAAAATCATATGACACCAGGGTATAGCCCAACAAGTTTATTTGAAATCACCTGATGAACGGGCTGCGCTCTGGAAGCTTGCGATTTCAAATAAACCTGTTGGACTCTAACTTGGTGTTGTGTGATTTTTGAGTTTATTCATAGGAGTGTAATCAAACAATAATTGGCACCACGCCAAAGATGGAGATATGAAGGCGCAGGTGACCAACAGTTTACTGAAGTGAAAGGTTTTAAGGATCATCAAAAGTTATGTTTACATACTGTTTTTAATATGTAATGAGTTCCAATAAATTGTGATTGATTGATTCAAGGATTACTTGCCCAGAGGGCTAGATTGGGAGTGGGAGTTGAAATAATCCATAAGAGCCTGTATCCTGTCTCTTTATTTACATGTGCATAGCACATGACACTGACACTGCTAGAACAGAGCCAACCCCTAGAGTGAGCAGTCCCCTGACACAGCTGTTTATATCTGTCAGCCAGGGCTCCCTGATGGGACCAGATTAACATTGCTACAATCGCTACAGGAGGTTTGTTTCCCTCTAACCCTCAGATAACCCTACATTAATGGAGATTTGCTTTTGAAGTTTTGACCATCCAGTGACATGTCCACATGCAGATTTTAGAGACCCTAGTTTTCAAACCAAAAAGCCCTTCAATGTTGTTTCTGATTGAAAATCCCACTTCTTCTGGTTAAGAGTGAAGCCATCGGCTGCTATTTAAACCCAGGGATGCCTTTACGAATGAAAACTGCTGGATGACAGAGGTCTAGTGTCATTCAACAAAAAAACGTAATCCTTAAGTACTCTCTTTTTGAAAAGTTCAAACTGATAATGAGCTTTAAACCATAAATAATAAAGCATAAGCTTAAATAGGAGAAATGGTGATGAGTTATTGGACAAGTAATCCAGAGACCCCAGGCTAATACACTGAGGACAAATCCAACCATGAGGACTGGTGGAATCTAAATTCACTTCATAAACCTGTATTTGAAAGCTAATCTCAGTAAAGGTGACACCATCATTTGTTGTAAAAACCTAGTGAAGGTGCAGGCCTCATGGTATTATTACTAAAATTTAATCCAATTACCTCTTACAAATTCTCTTACCACAGTTTATAGAAGCATTCTATCTCGATGCACTGCAGGGTTGTTTGGCAACTGCCCTTCCCAAGATCACAAGAGACTACAGAGATTTGGGAGCATGGTCCAGTCCATCACACAAACCAGCATTCCATCCACTGACTCCACCTATGCTACCCTCTGTCTCAGGAAAGCAGCCAACATAATCAAAGACCCATGCCACCCTGGTTATATTCTCTTCCACCCTCTTGTGCCAGGGAACAGCTATAAAAGCTTGTACACACATATGAACAGATTCAGGAACAGCTTTTGCTTGCTATTATTAGACTTCCGAATGGACCTCTCAAGTTTCAAGTTCAGTGTTGACTTCAATCTTTGTGCACCTTCTCTGCAGCTGTAACGTTGTATTCCTTGCTCAATTTTATTATCCAAATACACATTGTATGGTATGATCAGCTTGTAGTGCATGCAAAACAAAACTTTTCACTGTACCCAGGTACATGTGACTATAATAAACCAAATTAGAGACCTGTTCTGGGGACACATGTTCAAATTCCACCATGGCTGAATGTTGAAATTTGAATTCAATGAAAATCTAGATGTAAGAATCTAATGATGTCCTCGAAACTATGATTAGGGAAACACCCATTTAGTTCCCTAATTCCTTTCAAGGACAGAGGCTGCCATCTTTAGCTGGTCTGGCCTACATGTGACTCCAGACCCACAGCAATGTGGTTGTTTCTTAACTGCTCTCTGGGCAATTAGGGATGAGCAAATAAATACTGGCCTAGCCAGCCCACAACCACATCTTGTGAGCAAGTTTTATTTTAATGGAAGGAAATCTCCCATCCTATCTGGTCTGGCCTTCATCAGTTAGACATAGAACCCATACGGTGTGGAAGCAGGCCATTCAGCCCATCAAGGGGGTCGCACTGACCCTCCAAAGAGGATCCCACCCAGGGATCTCCTTGCGCATCCTTGCAACCATGCATTTCCCATGGCTAACCCACTTAGCCTGCACACCCATGGGCACTGGGAGCAATTTAGCATGGCTGATCCACCTAACCTACACATCCTTGGACTTTGGAGGAAATCCACTCAGATGCAGGGAGAATTGAGAATGTTGGCAGCAGTGATGCCTACTGTGCTACCAAAGCACCGCAGTTATGAAGAGAAAATGGACAGTATGGGTTTGTTTCCCTTAGATCAGGGCAGATTGAGAGAGGTCATGAGCGAGATGTGTAAAATTATGAGGGGCATAGATAGGATTGACAGGAAGAAACATTTTCTCTTGATGGAGGAATCTATGACCAGGGAGCATGGATTTAAATGGTGGGCGGAAGGTTTAGAGGAGATGTAACGAAAAACATTTTCACTACATCTGAAACTCACTGCCTGTCAGGGTGGGAGAGTTGGAAATCCTCATAACATTTAAGTAGTATTTAGATGTGCACTTGCAATACCAAGGCATACAAGGCTATGGGCCAAGAGCTGGAAAATGGGATTAGAGTAGATAGGGAGTTGGTTTTACACATGATGGGCTGAAGGGCCTTTTTTGCACTGTAAACCTCTATGACTCTATGATTCTGTGATATACGACTCTGAATCCTCAGCAATGTGGTTGACTCTTAAGTATCCCCTGAAATTTCCAAGGAAGCCACTGAGTTCAAGGGTAATTAGCGAAGAGCAATTAATGCTGGCCTTGTCAGTGTTGCCCATTTTAATGAATCATTGACATATAGCACATAAGTGGTCCATCGGTCCATCGAGTCTGCACTGACCTTTCAACACGAGCTGACATTTCAACAGTTGAATATGACGACATTTTGAGCGCTCATCCATGTACATTTTAAACGGTGTGAGATTTCCCACCCCGACCACCCTTCCATTGCCCTCTGAGTGAAAAGATTTCCTTAAATCTTCTCAAAACCCCCTGCCCTTCAACTGTAAAATAATGGCATCCCCTTTTATTGACCCTTCGACTGAGGGGAATGGTAATTTCCTATGAAAGTATAAAAAGGCAGTAAATGCTCTGATGCAGATCACTGAACTTGAAGGGTCAAGTCTGTTTCTCTCTTCCCACAAAAGTTGGAGGACGAGTTGAGTTTCTCCAGCAATTTCTGTTATTTGTCCCACCTGGTATTGGGTTTAGGTTCAGTGTTGTTGACCACTAGAGGTACTTCTCGTGCAATACAGAAGGAGTTCATTCAGTTCATTGGAATTGCATCATTTCTTTGATAGTGCTATCCCCGTAATGTCATGCTTTCCCTCTTTAACATCTTCTAAAAAAATCCTTTTCAAGTGAGCACTCAAATTCCCATTCGGAAGTTACTTTTGAATCTATTTCTACTGCAGTTAGTGGCAGGTGCAGTGCTGGCCATGACACACAAAAAACTCTCCCTATCTCCCCTCTTTGGTTCTTTTGTCGATTACTATCCCGTAACAAGTAATCAATGCATCAAACCAAACCAAAAAAGGAAAGGGCTGCTCTGAATCCTGTGCAGCAGAATGAAAATAGCACAAGTGAATTGTGTATCCAACTGAGGCATGATACATGCCACAACAGTGCCCAGTTTATGACAATTAACCCCCAGTTTCGTGAGAGTTGGGATGTTAATGTGCCTTTTCTTTCCCAGAACATTTTCATTGCTTTTGGAAAGAAGTGCCAGCATGTTCCAGAAATTAAAGAGCTGCAAAAGGGTTAATTAAACCATGCAAGCATTCAAATATGTCAATAATTTACAGAGCTCTCTTTACTTAAGCTCTCATGTGATCTTTTGTAAGTGTTATCTCTATTTTTGTGGAGTTGCTTAATTTTTCCACTGCTGGGTCTTATTTCATGTACAACATTCTCCTCTTCGCAAGACGATAGACAATTTAATTAGTCAATTACAAATCCACCTTCTTCAAACTACAACCGTGTTTAGTTAGAGAGTGGCCAAAGTGAATCATATTTTGAATTTTCCATCATGAGACTCAGAGGGATTCAGTTGGTTTCAAAAGGGACCTGCATCTATATAGTCTTGATGTGGAGGTGCTGGTGTTGGACTGGGGTGGACAAGGTCAGAAGTCACACGACATCAGGTTACAGTCTTGCAGGTACCTTTGAAATCACAAGCTTTTGGTGCAACGAAGGGGCAGCATTTTCAAAGCTTGTTGTTTCAAATAAATCTATTGGACTATAACCTGGTATTGAGTGACTTCTGCTAGCACCTATATAGAATCACCCCTGATCTCTGGTTATTCCAAAGGAACTTAAACCTGGCTAAGTACTTTTCTCCTGAAGTGTAATAACATATAATATAGGAGTTGCGGCATTTAAATTGCACACAGCAAATTCCCGCTTGCGCAGGAGGTAATTTATTTAGTCATTCATGGGATGCGAGCATCACTGACCAGATCAGCACTTATTGCCCACTCCTAGAGGCCCTGGAGAAGGTGGTGGTGGGCTGCCTTCTTGAACTGCTGCAGTCCATGTGCTGTAGGTAGACCCACAGTGCCATTAGGAAGGGAGCCCTAGGATTTGGTCACAGCAACAGTAAAGGAATGGCGACATCAAGATGGTTAGACTACACTTGGAATATTGTGCTCGTTTCTGGCCACCTCATTATAGGGAAGATGTGGAACCTTTAGAGAGGGTGCAGAGGAGATTTACCAGGATGTTGCCTGCACTGGAGGGCAGGTCTTATGAGGAAAGGTTGAGGGAGCTAGAGCTTTTTTCATTGGAGCGAAAAAAGATGGGAGCTGACTTGCTAGAGTTGTACAAGGTGATGAGAGGCATAGATAGAGTGGATAGCCAGAGACTTTTCCCCAGGGTGGAAATGACTATTATGAGGGGACATAATTTTAAGGTGATTGGAGGAAGGTACAGGGGAGATATCAGAGGTAGGTTTCTTACACAGGGAGTGGTTGGCATGTGGAATGTACTGCTGGCAGTGGTAGTGGAGTCAGATACTTTAAAGACTTTTAAGCAACTCTTGGATAGGCACATGGAGGATAGTAAAATGTAGGGTAAGCAGGGTAGTCTGATCTTAGTAGGATAATAGGTTGGCACAACATTATGGGCTGAAGGGCCAGTACTGTGCTGTACTGTTCTATGTTCTATGGTGGTGTGCCCATGTATCTGCTGCTTTTGTTCTCCTCAGTAGATGTTGTGGGTTTGGCAGGATACTATCTAAAGACTCTTGGTAAGTTGTCACATTGCATCTTGTAGATGGCACACACAGCAATAAGGACAAATAAAAGCACACAGCAAGTCAGCAAGTACAGAGGTGATGTGTGAACAGAACGTGACATGAGTTAATAAAAGGGCAACTGGTTTTACAGAAAGTGAGGGAAAGAGTTTGGTAGCTGCCTGGGAAAACTTGAAACTTCAGGGAAGACAGGTGAATTTCAGAGCTAGAACGGGTCAGTGAGGTAAGGAGGCAATGAGGGGGATCACAATTCAAACAAGACAAGCTTACATTGTGTGGAATGCTTCTCGTCTGTATTTGAACTTTTAGCTCTTGGTCTTGAGTTGTAATTGGCAGTAATACAGTTATTTGTCAATGGTTGAAAAACATTAGCTAAAAGTGATACTAACTTTGATTTAATATCTATCGATTATCTGCAAATACAATCGGCTATGCACCATTAATTACAAATACTAGCTACTAACAATTCATAACTCTTGAACTATACTTCCACCTTGTGGACATAGTTGGAAAGGCATGATTTGTGTGTATAACATATCAGTGCATCTTGCTACAAGATTCTCACTGTCAGAACTAAGTGTTGCGAACTTGTGTTTTTTTTTGGCAAAACTGCTTAACAGAAATGACTAACCACTGAATTCAAATGATTCATGCACACTCCAATTTAGTGATGCCCATTTTCTAGATTAACTACGGTGTGGAAACAGGCCCTTCGGCCCAACAAATCCACACTGCCACTTGCAACATCCCACCCAAACCCATCCCCATGTAACCCACACATCCCTGAACACTACAGGCAACTTAGCATGGCCAATCTACCTAGCCTGCACGTCTTTGGACTGTGGGAGGAAACCGGAGCACCCGGAGGAAACCCACGCAGACACAGGGAGAATGTGCAAACTCCACACAGACAGTCGCCCAAGGCTGGAATTGAACCCGGGTCCCTGGTGCTGTGACGCTGCAGTGCTAAACACTGAGCCACCATGCCGCCCCGTAGCAGTCTTTGAAGAGGGGGATGACGAAGTTATGAGAGAGCAACATCAGATCCTGCACACTAGAGAGCAGCAATGCTACAGTCAAGAAAGCACATCAATGTCTACTTCTTCAGGAAGCTAAGGGAATTTGGCATGTCCACAAAAACCCTTACCAATTTTTATAGATGTACTGTAGAAAACATGCTAGCCAGATACATCACAGTGTGGTATGGCAACTGCCTTTTCCAAGACCGCAAGACACTACAGATTGCTGTGAACACAGCCCAGTCCATCGCGCTAATCAACCTTCTATCCAATGACTCCATCTAAACTTCCTGCTGCCTTGGAAAAGCAGCCAGAATAATCAAGGACCCCTCCTGCCCCATAATACTCTCTTCCACCCTCTTCCATCCAGCAGAAGATATAAAATATTGAATGCCCATAATAACAGATTCAAGAACAGCTTCTTCTCTCCTGTTATCAGGCATCTGAACAGATCTCTCAAACTCTAACACTGTGGTCTGCACTCTGTTCTGTTACCCTAATGCTCTTTGTATTTATGATCTGCCCGTACAGCACGCAAGACACCACTTTTCACTGTATGTTGGTACATGCCACAACAATAAATCAAACACAAACGCTACTAGTCAGACAGGGCTTAATTGACTCTAGGTTCCAGTAGATGTGAGCTGGTTGGAGTGATCACCCAGTGACTGTGAAATGCTTGTTACTCAAAATGCTAGCAGTTTGTTCGTATGCTGGGAGAAAAATGCAGTCCCTGTTTGTTTAATTTCTGTTCACTGCTGTTTTCTGTGAATAAATGTAAATGATTAACATTGCTTGAGGGCTTCCCTGGATGTGATAGCTCTACAGTAAGCAGTGAGAAGATGTTGGGTTACAAGCAGCAATAACTTAGAGAGGGTTGAAAGGTGGGATGTCCCTCTGGATTGGTGAGTTGTGTGTCCTGGCACTTCATAGAAATGTAGAAAATAGGAGCCAGTGTAGGCCATTCAGCCCCTCAAGCCTGCTTTGCCATTCAGTATGATCATGACTGATCATCCAACTCAGTATCCTTTTGCTGCTTTCTCTCCTATATCCTTTGAACCTTTAGCAGCAAAGCTTTATTTATTTTCCTGAAAACATTCAATGTTTTGGCCTCAACTGCTTCTGCGGCACAGAATTCCACAAGGTCCCCACTTTCTGGGTGAAGAAATTTCTCCTCATCTCAGTCCCAAATGGCCTAGCCCATATTTTTAAACTGTGACCTAGTCATTGGGACCATCCTGACTGTGTTTAACCTATCTATCCTATCAGACTTTTATACGTTTCTATGAGATCCTCTCCTCATTCATCTAAACTCCAGTGAATATAGTCCTAACCGATTCAGTCTCACTTCATACATCAGCCCTACCATCCCAGGAATCAACATGGTAAACATTCACTCTACTCCCTCCATCACCAAACATCCTTCTTCAAAGAAGGAGATCAAAACTGGACACAATACTCTGGACGTGGTCTCGCCAAGGCACTATACAATAGCAGCAAGACATCCCTGTCCCTGTACTTGAATCCTCTCGCTATGATAGTCATTATACCATTTGCCTCGTTCACCACCTGCTTCAACAGCATGCTTACTTTCAGTATCGGTGGACAAGAACACCCAGGTCTCATTGCACTTCCCCAGTTCCCAACCTATCACTTCCTGTTTTTACTGCTGAATATCACAGCTATCCACATTGAGGTTATTCACCTTGGTAGTTTGAATGGTAACCGGGTGTAGGGAGTTAACGGCAGTTCCTCTTCCATGTTGTCAATTACTGATTGCTGTGCCCCTACATTGTCGGTGAAGAACAGCTTTGGTCTGTCAAAGGCCTTGCGCACGGCTAGAGTTCCAAGGTGGCGCCGGGTTGATGACCTATTCCGGATGTCCCAACACTGGCAAGTTCTTCTAGTTGTGATAACTGGGATACAGAGCTAGCAGCAACCAGGGCTGGGGAGTGGATATACAATGTGTCTGGGATGGTGGCGTGGAAGAAACCTGCTAGTCCCCGCAGACAGAAACCCTCTGTCAAACTTGATGGAGATGCCACAGCCTGTTTAATGTTGCAAAAATATTCAGCCCTAAGTTGTAATATTTCTGCCACAGTCCTTTCTGCTCCTTGACACCCCTGAGTTTGATGCAGCTTAAAGTCAACATGAGGCATTGTTGGGCTTCTTTCCTCAGTTCTCCATTGACAGCGTTCATTCGCGTTGACCAATGTCCTGCTAGATGTCAGCTACACGCCTCTACAGCTCAACCGTGTCAGGCAACACAGCGAGAGTTTGCCTTTCAACTCCATTTTCATTTAGCCTTCTTCCCCCACCCGTCCCTCACCTTTGATGGTCTGCACTGTCCATAATGGGCTCTGCAGGGAAGCATGCTTCCACACTAAGGCCTCATCCACCTGCCCCAAGTGTAACAGAGCCTGCGGAAGACACATTGGTCTGTACGGCCACCTACAGACTCACCCTGAGAGCAGAAGAGAGTCATCATCATCTTCGAGGGACAACCAATGACATTGAAAAACAGGTTTGCAAATATGGGTGATTTACTGGCAGTGGTTCATTGATGGAAATTTGGTGGATATAACACAACGTGGAGCTGGAAGTAAACAGCAGGCCAGGCAGCATCAGACAGCAGGAATGTTGACATTTCGGTCGGGACCCTGTATCTTTTCCCCAGCTTTTCAAATCAGTCTTACTACCTTGTAGCAATCTCTTGTTTTTCACCCCCATAACCTTGCACACTATTTCTATCCAAATAATCATCCAATCCCCTCTTGAATGCCCCAAATGCAATTCATTTTCAGACAATGCATCAGAATGGATGCCTGGATGAGTGCAGCCCCAACAACACTCAAAAAGCTTGACACCATCCAGGACAAAGCTGCCCGGTTGAATGACATTACTTTCATAAACATCCACTCCCTCCATCACTGACGGTCAGTACTAGCAGTGCGTACTATCCACAAGATGCACTCCAGAAATTCACCAAAGATCCTCAGACAACACCTCCTGAACCATGACAATTTCCATCTATAGGAACAAGGGCAACACATCTATGGGACATCACCACGTCCAAGTTCCCCTCCAAGCCACTCACCATCCTGACTTGGAAATATATTGCCATTCCTTCACTATCACAGGATCAGAATCCTGGAAGCTCCTCCCTCAGGGAATTATGGGTAAACCTACTGTATGTGGTTCAAGTAAGCAGCTCCCCACCACCTTCTCAAGGGGAACTAGCCAATAAACGCTGGCCCAGCCAACAATGCCTGTGTCCCACAAATGAACAAAACAAAACCACACTGTATGAAAAGCTGTTACTCACATCAGATTAGCTCTTTGAACAAATCATTTTCAGTCAGTGTTTTCTGGTTCTTGATCCTTTTTATGAGCGGGGAACAGATTCCCTTCTTAAAGATTAACCATTGAAATCTAGCTATCATTCTGATGAACCGACATTGTAGCAATTCCAGAAGCTACCAGATGGGTAGCTGTGGTACCCACGTGTTATTTAAAGGGAGGTGTTGGCTCTGCTGGTATAAATACTGGACAATTAATCCAGAGACCCCTACTATTGTTATAGAGTCATAGAGTCATACAGCACACAAACAGAAGCAAAAACAGAAGTTGCTGGAAAAGCACAGCAGGTCTTGCAGCTTCTGTGAAGAAAAGAATCGGAGTTAACGTTTCGGTAGTTCTGAGGAAGGGTCACGACCAAAACGTTAACTCTGTTTTCCCTTCACAGATACTGCCAGACCGGCTGAGCTTTTCCAGCAACTTCTGTTATTGTTTCTGATTTATAGCATCGGCAGTTCTTTCCATTTTTACTCGGTGCAGGAACGGACCCTTCATTTCCCAAGTTAAACTATTTCCCACTACTTGCATTTCCATATTGCTCTAAACCTTTCCTATTCATGTTCCCGTATAAATGTCTTTTAAATGTTCAACTGTACCTGCTTCTACCACTTCCTCCAGCAGCTTATTCCACATTTTAACCACCCTCTGAATGAAAAAATTGCCCCTCAGATCTCTTTCAAATCTTTTTCCTCTCACCTACAAATATGCTCTCTAGTTTTAAACACACCTACCCTATGTAAAAGACCTTTGTTACTCACTAATCTATGCCTCTCATGATTTTACAAACCTCTGTCAGGTCACCCCTCAACCTCAAGCTCCACTGAAAAAGGTCCCGGCCTATCCAGCCTCCCTCTATAACTCGAACCCTCCAGTCCCAGCGACATCCTGGTGAATGTTTGCGACACCGTCTCCAATTTAATAATATCTGTCCAATAGCAGGGCGACCAGAACTGTACACTGTGCTCCAAACGTAGCCTCACCAATGTCCTGTACAACCTCGTCCTATACTCAATAGTCCAAGCAATGAAGGCAAGCGTGCTAAATGCCATCTTCACCACCCTGTCTACATGTGACATAACTTTAAAGAATCATAACCCCTAGGTCTCTCTGTTTGACAATCCTACCCAGGCACAACATTAGCCACCCTCCAGTCCACCACACACAGAACACAGACAGCCTATTTAACACGGCCACATTCACAGCAGTTTTCCAGCTGTTTGTTATGTATTTTTAGTAACACATATATAAATTAAAATATCCATTTTCTAATGAAAGCATTAAAAGTTTATTTCTTCATGGCTCAACTAAAAATATATAATCACAATATTTAATAAATAGTGCACAAAAATACAGGTTCTTTGATGGGTTACATAAAAACATTTACATTGATCTTCTGTTGTTGGTTGAGTCTATTGCTACATTGCCAGTCTATTATCTATCAGCAACAGATTTGACACCCAGGGTCAGATTGAGCTGGTAACTGGGGCCTTCCTTTTTAGGTCAGCCCTCAGGCAAGGTGATATTTTGCAAGCTCCTTTGTGTCACACATTGGAGTACCTAAAATGTAGAGAATTGAGGTGAGGGAGGGGGGTAGAGAGAGAGAGAGGGAGAGAGAGAGAGAGAGAGAGAGAGAGAATTGAGATGAGGGACGAAAGAGAGAGAGAGAGAGAATTAAGGTGAGCGGGTGGTGAGAGAGAGAGAATTGAGGTGAGGGTGGTTTTGAGAGAGAGAGAGGGAGAATTGAGGTGAAGGGGGTGGTGAGAGAGAGAGAATTGAGGTGGGAGGGGAGAGAGAGCGAGATAGAGAGAATTGAGGTGGGGGGTAGAGAGAGAGAATTGAGGTGGGGGGTGGTGAGAGAGAGAGAGAAAGAGAATTGAGGGGAAGGGAGGTAGAGAGAGAGAATTAAGGTGAAGGGGGTGTAGAGAAAGAGAATTGAGGTGGGGGAGAAGAGAGACCAACACCAGCAAAGGACTCAAGAGAGAGCACATTTTCAGAGTAAAAGGGATAGATTTTGAGGCCATTTTAAAGGGGCAGAAGTAACTGAGACCTCGTGGGGGACATTGCAGAGTCAGTAGCAGAAGCCTCACATGGACCTTCAGAACATAATGAATAGGAGCTGCAGTCAGCCTTTCGGACTTCTATATCTTTCAACAGGATTGTGACTGATCTTCAACTTTATCTTTCCAAACATCCCCACATTCTTTCATTCCTTCAGTCTGAATATTCATTCTGAATATAGTCAGTGGCTGAGCTCAGGTCTGCAGGGGGATGAATTCCAAAGAATCGGAAGTCTTTCGTGGTAGAAAGTTTTCCTCGTCTCTGCCTGAAATGGTTGGGCCTCAAACTGAGCAGAAATAATTCTAGGGAGCTTCAAAATGGGATATCTGCTGGGAATGGGGCATGGATCCAAGTTACTGCCAGTTCCCCAGAGCACTGCTGTAATGGTGAGCGATTAACTCCCGGAGGCGGCAAAATGATGGTAACAGTACCAATTCCGATTCTCTTGCACCAAGCGCACTATAGGGCAGGCTTCACTCAGTAACAAGGTGGTTTTGGCTGGCTCTCTTCCTTCTCTTAAGCCAGAAAACACCCACCCTACTTTTTACACCCACCTTCCCTAACTTGGGGCATGCAATTAAATCATGGCAGTGGTCTAATAATAAACTGATGGTCAGGACTGTGTATTTGTAGTGCGGCAAACCAATAACCTTTACAATACTCACTGAGTGCCTATCAAGTGATAACAATCAACATTGTGGTGATATTTTGTACAAGATACTGGAAAGTCTGCATGTATTAAAACAGAAGCACTGACATCAATTGTCTTTCCTTCACAATCCTGATAGGAGTCAAGATGCTTTCCTTGGATTATTCTGGGAAATGCTACATTCTTCAAGACTTGCCCTTTTCCAATGAAAACTCACTCGACTTGACTATGCAGGCTGAAATGAGCATCGTTGGGGAGTCTACCTCCTCCCTGGGTTTATTAAAGTTGCTCCCGCTGGACTTGCTCCTGCTGTTGTCTGCAGTCGGTGCTATCGGCAAACTTCTGGCTGCGCCTGAGCCCACCAAACAGCAGCAGAGCAACTTAAAAAAGGCCCCTCGCATCTCCCTGCTGGACAGGGTGTAAATGATGGGGTTCAGGGCTGAGTTCAGCACAGCCAGGGCCACTGACCAGTCTGCCTTGTAGAGGATCTTGCACTGCTTGGGACTACAGGCGACGTCCAGCATCAGGAAGATGAAGAGAGGTGACCAACAAGCTATGAAGACCCCCACGACGATCATCACGGTGCGCAGAAGAGCCATGGCCCGCTCGGATTGGCTGCCCTTGGTGTTCTTCCTCACCTTCATCTTGCGGCTGCTGGAGCTGACAAGCCGGTAGATGCGGACGTACAGGATCACGACAGAAAACAAGATGATGGTCAAGATGGTGATGCAAAAGGCCACATAGCTTTTGGCGAACAGCGGCAGCATTGTCGAACAGGAATTAAGTCTGTCAATGCAGCTCCATCCAATTTGTGGCAAGACCCCCAGGAGAATGGAGATCATCCAGCAAGCTCCCAGGAGCAAGAAGAGCCTGTACTGCTTCTTAGAGTCGTAAGGTCTCATTTTCACCATGGTCATGTGCCTTTCAATAGCAATTGCCAACAGACTGAAGGTTGACGCACACAAAGCAACAAACATACTGCCCTCTCTGATGAACCATTCCGTCGGTGTCAGGGTCAGGGTGCGATGGCCAGACATGAGGATGTTAAATACGTAAGCCACCCCAGCCAAGAGATCTGAAAGGGCAAGATTCCCGATTAAGTAGTACATCCTTGTGTGAAATTTCTTGTTTTTCCAAATAGCCACAAGCACCATCAGATTCTCGATGACTATCAATATACAAGCCAGGAGGAAAATTGCAATCTTAGCGTTGCTGGAAACACCCTCTGTCCTGTTATTCAATCTTCCTGTGTAGTTATAATGCCTGATGATGATCTCGTTCCCCTGATAGCCGCTTGGCAAAGCCATTGCTACCACTGTGTTAGCAGGAATGTCCGAAAGAAACTGCCGTGTCTAGGCTGTGTACTGAAGCATCTCAAACAACAGAGGGCGCTGTCAGTATGTGTTGTCCAGTTCACTGTTGGAGCCAGTCCATGGAGGGGCTGGAGAATCAGACATGGATTTTCTGTCACACCTCTTTGGTTGGAATCTCTAACCTGAGAGAAAATACATTAAAGGCATGTTTAGACAAAAAAGTCAGATCTCTGTAATGCCAAAGGTTCAACATTTAAAGCAAGTGCAATTAAAAGCATTAACTGATGCAAGTGTAAATAAGCAAGTGGTGCAAATGAGCACCCAAAATACCTGGTCCCAGCCCCAGACCCCTGCCCAGTAACCCATACAGACAAAGTGTTGGTCATCTCTGGAAATAAAAGCAGAGAATGCCTGGAAAAAGCAGCAGCAGCAGCACTTGTAGAAAGTAGTAAGAGTTGACTTTTCCAATCCAGTAGGACTCTTCCTCAAAACTTGACCGACTTCAGACTCAGCGAGTCGTTTCTGGCCAAATGCTGGGCTCCCACAGAAACTAACCATTGTCCAGTCTGATTCCAGGGTTGCCAACACAGGGAACAGCAACTCTGATCATACCCCATAGCGCCCTGCTCCCGTCCCAACACGTATACATCAGCATTTCCCCCAACTCCAATAGTTTTTACAAACTAATAAACGTTAAAGAAAAATAAACAAAAATGTTCAAGGCAAATTAAATGAGAATACTTGCTTTAACTACATGGGGAGGGGGCTGCTGGTTGTAGAGGTAGGAAACCTCACAAGCTTTAAAAAATGGTGTGTGGATGATCACTTGAAATGTCATAATATTCAAGGCTACTGGCCAAGTGATGGAAAGGAGGCTAGCGTAGGGAGTTGATGGCTTGTTTATGCCAGTGCAGTCTCGATGGGCTGAAAGGCCTCTTTTGTACTGTATAGCTGATTCTATAAACACCTCAATGGATGCTCGCCAGAATGATCAGGTTATTAAATTTTACCTTGGAAGATAATTTCTTTGATGTTGTCAGCTCTATTTCCCCTTAATCCCTCTACATCTGCTGTCAATGAAGGGCCCTTCCTTGCTCGATACATTATAGCATCTGGCTCAATATATGTGACTTCAACTCCATACACACTGTAGTATGTAATGTAACTTGAGAAAGCAGCTCATTATACAAATGTGTGGGAAACATTAAAATGAATGAAATTAAACACATGAGAAGAAACTTTTTCTCTTAGGGAGCTCTGTAGCTTTGGAACTCTGTGCTTCAGGAGGCACCAGAAGTGGGGTCATGGAATCTTTTCAAGGCCAAGGTAGAGAGATTTTGTTTCCTTTCTTCATTCACAGGATTAGGGTGTCACTGACCAGGCAGCATTATCGGCCCATCCCTAATTGCCAAGAGGGCAATTAAGAGTCAGCCACATTTTTGTGGGTCTGGAGTTACATGTCGGCCAAACAAGGTAAGGATGGCAGTTGCCTTCCCTCAAGGACATCGGTGAACCAGTGATAATGGGAACAGCAGATGCTGGAGAATCCAAGATAACAAAGTGTGGAGATGGATGAACACAGCAGGCCAAGCATCATCTCAGGAGCACAAAAGCTGACGTTTCGGGCCTAGACCCTTCAGCAGAGAGGGGGATGGGGAGAGGGAACTGGAATAAATAGGGAGAGGGGGGAGGCGGACTGAAGATGGAGAGAAAAGAAGATAGGTGGAGAGGAGAGTATAGGTGGGGAGGTAGGGAGGGGATAGGTCAGTCCAGGGAAGACGGACAGGTCAAGGAGGTGGGATGAGGTTAGTTGGTAGGAAATGGAGGTGCAGCTTGAGGTGGAAGGAGGGGATAGGTGAGTGGAAGAACCGGTTAGGGAGCCGGGGACGAGCTGGGCTGGTTTTGGGATGCAGTGGGGGGAGGGGAAGAACTGGGCTGGTTTTGGGATGAGGTAGGGAAGAGGAGGTTTTGAAGCTTGTGAATTCGACATTGATACCATTGGGCTGCAGGGTTCCCAAGCGGAATATGAGTTGCTGTTCCTGCAACCTTCGGGTGGCATCATTGTAGTACTGCAGGAGGCTCATGATGGACATGTCGTCTGAGGAATGGGAGGCGGAGTTAAAATAGTTCCCGACTGGGAGGTGCAGTTGTTTGTTGCGAACCAAGCGAAGGTGTTCGGCAAAGCGGTCCCCAAGCCTCCGCTTGGTTTCCCCAATGTAGAGGAAGCCACACCAGGTACAGTGGATACAGTAT
This sequence comes from Stegostoma tigrinum, assembly GCF_030684315.1. Classification (NCBI taxonomy): domain Eukaryota; kingdom Metazoa; phylum Chordata; class Chondrichthyes; order Orectolobiformes; family Stegostomatidae; genus Stegostoma; species Stegostoma tigrinum. The sequence goes on along the minus strand of NC_081383.1, from coordinate 9,355,903 downwards.
AATACATTGGCAGATGTGCAGGTGAACATCTGCTCAACATGGAAAGTCATCTTGGGACCTGGGATGGGGGTGATGGAGCAGGTGTGGGGGCAAGTGTAGCACTTCCTGCGGTTGCAGGGGAAGGTGTTGGGTGTGGTGGGGTTGGAGGGGAGTGTGGAGCGGACAAGGGAGTCACGGAGAGAGTGGTCTCTCTGGAAAGCAGACAAGGGTGGGGATGGAAAAATGTCTTGGGTGGTGGGGTCGGATGGTAGACGACATGTCCATCATGGGCCTCCTGCAGTGCCACAATGATGCCACCCGAAGGTTGCAGGAACAGCACCTCATATTCCGCTTGGGAACCTTGCAGCCCAATGGTATCAATGTGGACTTCACAAGCTTCAAAATCTCCCCTTCCCCCACTGCATCCCTAAACCAGCCCAGCTCGTCCCCTCCCCCAACTGCATCCCAAAACCAGCCCAGCTTGTCCCCACCTCCGTAACCTGTTCTACCTCTCACCTATTCCTTCCTCCCACCTCAAGCCGCACCTCCATTTCCTACCTACTAACCTCATCCCGCCTCCTTGACCTGTCCGTCTTCTCTGGACAGACCTATCCCCTCCCTACCTCCCCACCTATACTGTCCTCTCCACCTATCTTCTTTTCTCTCCATCTTCACTCCACCTCCCCCTCTCTCCCTATTTATTCCAGAACCCTCTCCCCATCCCCCTCTCTGCTGAAGGGTCTAGGCCCGAAACGTCAGCTTTTGCTCCTAAGATGCTGCTTGGCCTGCTGTGTTCATCCAGCTCCGCACTTTGTTATCAAGCGCTGGGAGATAGGTTTTTTTTTAGAAATAGTAAGAACTGCCAATGCAGGAGTCAGAGATAACACAGAGTGGAATTGGAGGAACACAGCAGGCCAAGGCAGCATCAGAGGAGCAGGAAAGCTGACGTTTCAGGTCAGGACCCTTCTTCAGAAAATCTTACTTTTTTAGAAGATATTTTGGAAAATAAGAAGAGGAGAAAGGAGGAAGTTGGCAACAGTGATTAAGGAGGACAAAAAGACAGTGGACATCCCAGAGGGGTCATGGACAGAATCTGCTTGTCGAGATCTGAGGAACAAAAAAGACGCTATTACGTTGCTTAGGGTAGTCTATGCATCACAAACTAGTGGGAAAGATATACAGAAACAATTTTGCAAGGACATTTCAGAGAGGTGCAAACATAGCAGTTTATAATGTGTTTTCAATTATCCAAATATAGAGTAAGAGTAATGGTGTAAAAGTCAAAGAAGGGAAATCTAATAGAGTTTGTTCATGAGAAATTTTTAAAGCAATATTTTCAGTCGACTGAGAAAGGGAACATTGCTTGATATGATTCTTTGTAATGAGATAGCCCAAGTGGATTGAGTATCAGGATGGGAATATCAAAGAGCTTGCGATCATTGTATCATAAGGTTTAGATTGGTCATTGAAAAAGGACAAGGAACAATCCAGAGTGAGAATAACGAATTGGGGGAAAGCCAACTTCAAAGGTGTAAGAATGAATCTGACCCTGATGAATTGGAGTCAAAGGCTAACAGATAAAACTGAAATCAAACAACGCAGATATCTTTAAATAATTCAAGTACAGTCAAAGCATATTCCCATGGAAGGGAAAATGCTCCAGCGCTCACTGGAATGACAAGTGATTCAAATGAAGAAAAAAACAAAGAAAAGCTATGCTTATGACATACATCAGGTAAATAACAGAATATGGAAGGTTTTTGAAAGTGGCATGGAGAAAAGTGAACAAGAAAAGTAAGATAAAGGGCTGGCAGTTAACAAATGGAAGAAGATGCTGCATGGGTCACAGTAAAAGAAAAGGCTGTTTTGATAGTCACATTGTTTCCAGATGAAGGGAAGAGGTATGAGATACCTTGGTCAAAGTTGACAAGTCTCTAGAACCAGATGAAATGTACTAATGAATAGTGGAGGTGGAGAATGAACATTACAAAGACAGCAACCATCATTTTCTAATCTTACTTAGACTCATGAGTGATGCCAGGGACTGAAGAACTGCAAATGTTACACCCTTGTTTAAGGAAAGGATAAAAAGATAATCCCAGGAAAATTAGGCCAGTCAAAGCAATCTTGGAAGTTGAGAAACTTCCAGAAGCAATAATTCAGGGAAAAAGTACTAGTTACTTGGGCAAATCTGGGTGATGAAAGCCAGAACAAAAAAGTTAGGGGCAAATCATATTTAACTAACTTGTGCATTTTTTGATGCTGTCAACGTGGTCTACGTGGGCTTCCAAAAGGCATCTGATAAAATGTCACACAGATTTATCAGCACGTTGGAATTCAAGGAAACAATAGAGATGATACCATAATGAATACAGAATGGGCTGAGAGACAGGAAACAGAGATCGGTGGTTAATGATTGTTTTCTAGACTGAAAGAAGGTTTATAGAAGAGTTCTTCTGGAGTTGGTATTAGGGCCCTTGCTCATCCTAATACAGACTGATGTTCTTGGTGCACAGGGTACAATTTCAAGTGTCTTGGTCTGTATGAAGCGCTGTGAACCATGAGAAGGATAATGCAGAACTTCAAAAAGTCCCAAGGCCGTAAACTCAAACGGATTGGCCACATAAACACAGCGGTGACAAGAGCAGATCAGAAGCTAGGAATATGCAATGAGTAAATCACCTCCTGATTCCCAAAGCCTATTCACCATCTACAAACCACAAGTCAGGAGTGTGATGGAATACTTCCCAGTTGCTTGGATGAATACAGCCCCAAAACACTCAAGAAGCTTGACACCATCCAGGAGAAAGTGGCACACTTGACTGGCACCACATCCACAAGCAGTATACATTCGGTGGTAATAGTATCTGCTATCTACAAGATGTACTGCAGTAATTCGCCAAAGATCCTTAAGGCAGCACCTTCTAAACCCACAACCACTTCCATCTAGAAGGGCAAAGGCAGCAGATACAAGAGACAATCTGCTAGTTCCCCTCCAAGCCATTCAATATCCTGACTTGGGAATATATTGCTATTCCTTCACTGTCACTGAGTCAAAATCCTGGAATGCCCTCCCTAAGAGCATTGTGGGTCACTTGTACTGCAAGTGGACTGTGGTGGTTCAAGAGGACAGCTCAGCACCGGCTTCTCAAAGGCAACCAAGGACGGGCAATAAGTGTTGGTCCAACTAGTGATGTCCACATCCCCATTAATGAATACATTTTAACAAGACAGGGTATAGATAAAGGGGAATGAATGACAGATGGAATTTAATGTGGGGATGTATGCAGTGACTATTTTGGTATGAAGAATGAGACGCAATTTAGTTAATGAGGGGTACAGTTCTGAATGAGCAGAGGGTCTGGCTCAATAGGTACATTGAAGTTGACAGGACAAGTTGAGAAAGTAGTTCATAAGCATACTGCACCCTGGGCTTTATTAATAGGGACACAGATTATAAAAGGAGAGTTATGTTAAACTTATATAAAAGAGTGTCAGCCTCAACTGAAATATTGTATCCAGTTCTGAGCAACACATTATGGGAAGGATAGGAAGGCATTAGACAGCGTGCAGAAAAAGACTCACCAGGATAGTTGCGGGTATGGGGAACTTTGGATATATGGATAGATTCGAGAAGATTAGGCTGTTTTCTGGGGAGAAGAGAAACTGGGACATAGTTTTGATAAGTACATTCAAAATCATGAGCAGTCTGGTCAGAATGAAAATGGAGAAACAGTGCCAGAGGGAACTATTTTAAAGTAATTGGCAAAAGAAACAATGGAGACATGAGGAAAAACATGAGGAAATTCTCCCACAGTTAGCCTTTCACAGCTGGAATATGAAAATATGGTGGGAGCAGATTCAATTGAAGCGGTGAAGAGGAAATTGGGTTATTATCTAAAACAGTAGAACATGCAGGGTTACAGGGAGAAAGGGGATTGGGAGTTATAGCATGCAGTGTGTTTTTCTATCAGAGAGCCAGCGCTGACATTAAAAGCTGAATGACCTTTTTCTCTGTGGTTGCCATTCTTTGACGCTAGATCACAATTTGATTTTCTTCTCATTTTCTACCACACAAAAGTGGCTACACCAAAAAAAAACATACTTCACAGAATCACAGACTCATTCATGCTACAGAAGGAGGTCAATTGGGTCATTGAGTTTACACTCTGTTTGCCTGGAGATGTCTAGTCGGACCTATTGCCCTGCTTTCCCCCCAATTTCCTTCCAGCTGCATCTAATTTCCTTCCCTGGAGGCAAAATGTTTGTGAAGGTACTATGGTTGTGAAAGGCGCTAGATAAATGCAAATCTTTGTTCCTGTTATGTGGCACACTCGGGAAAGGCATGGACCAGCGTCACAACGGCTAGCAGCCTAAAACAGAAAATGTGCTAGAGAAACTCAGTAAGGCTGGCAGCATTTGTGGAGAGAGAAATCGAATGAATATTTCGGGTCTGCCTGTTTCTCCCTCCACAGATGATGCCAGTCCTACTGAGTTTCTCCAGCACTTTCTGTGTTTGTTTCAGAATTCCAGTATCCGCAGTATTTTATTTTTATTGACAGTCATTTGTCTTGGAATGTGACCTTCATCCAACATTGACACTGCTGAATCGATAGGACTTTCACTCCAGATCTCATTGCCTGGAATGGCAACGTCTTGGTGGTGAGCTTCAACTGGGAGTTTGAGTGGGAAGATGGAACAAAGTTTGGGAAAAGTGACAACGTGTCCCAGGAAATCGAAGGAGAAGCAATTTGGAGAGGGGACGGCTCCACCTATTACTGTGCGAGGGAGAGCAATCGCAAAAGCTATGGAGGTCTCAACACGCTATGTCCAGAGACCTAGAGTAGTCATGCGAACCTACAAAATGATCTGTGCCATTTATTTGGCATTTTGAGCACCGTACTAATGTTATGGCACCACCACAAAACAAACATGGAAATAAATTCTACTTGGCACCGCTTAAAAGGGTCGGGGATCTGTGTTACGCTCACCCCTTTTGAAAACTGGTGACCAGAATTTAATACCAATTCTAAACTCTCTTCTCCTCCCAAGCCTCTTGAAGACAGAGTTCCAGAGACAGATAAGATGCAGTCCTGACCAGCACTTAGTCTCCATCACCGCCCTCTTTCTCTCCCGTGGCTTTCCCTGTCTCACTTCTGCCATCTGTTTCCATATGGATTCATCTCCCTTTTTCACCGCTCTATTTCCCCTTTCAGCTGTCCATCTCTCTGTGTGTCTATCCTTCTCTCGTTCCTCTCTCAGTCGCTCTGTTCCCTTATGTGCCTCTCTGTGCCCTATCGGTTCTTGTCCTTTTCTAGTAGAAAACAACAAAATGTTTATCCCTACAAAAGCAGGAAGTTTACTGCCAAGAAAAGAGAAGATAATTAAATGCGTTACTGTTTAGAGTTTTATACAGCTTACATGTTATTACACCCGCATTTACAGCATCCTATTTGTTTTCCAGTAAAAATTAAAATGAGCTATATTGCGCCAGCCACTCTCTCGCCAACTCACTGCTAAAAGTTCAGACGTACCTGAAGAAAGTTGCACGGAGGTTGTGAACGTAGCTTCAAAACTCCAACAGGCGACCAGCTACTTCTCTCAATCGTCTGTTCGTTACAATTGGGATCAATTGTGAGCACAAACACACTGGCTTCAGGCAGTTTGGAGCTGCCAGGGGAAGTCCTGCATTCTCATTCCACGGCCGTCCCACAAAAGTGAAGCAGCCTTTGGAACTGCAGAGTCGTGGTCAAATTAAATACCTTAGTTGGTTTGAGCAGTTTCCTGTTCACAGGAGCAGGGACCGCAGTGAATATTTGTATAGAATGCACGCCAGCCTTTCTTATTCTGTTTGGAGGAGGCGGGACATCCAGCAGCTATCAATCCTTAAAAAAAACACAGCTCCGATCGTCAAACTACAGCCCAATTATTTCGGTCTAAGGCATTCACTCAGGACCTCGTTCATCCCAAGCCCAGAGCCCTACGACTAGCTAACACACCTCACTATTCCAGTCAGATGCTCTCTTCCTGCAGGCGATACTTGAAAATATAGCCATGCTCTAACCTTTCAGTCAGATTTTGAAGCTTGTGAAATCCACATTGATACCACTCCTCCCCCTCCTCTCTCCCTATTTATTTCAGAACCCTCTCCACATCCCCCTTTTCTGATGAAGGGTCTAGGCCTGAAATGTCAGCTTTTGTGCTCCTAAGATGCTGCTTGGCTTGCTGTGTTCATCCAGCTTCACACTTTGTTATCTCGGATTCTCCAGCATCTGCAGTTCCCATTATCTCTCACCTTTCAGTCACTGGGTTCAAGTGTCCCCTCAGTATCTGAGCAAAGATGACAATCCCATACAGGAGTGAGAGAGTGCTGCACTGCCTGACGTATTGTCCTCCAGATTAGATATTCGCCTGAGGCCCCAGCTACCTGCTACTGTTAAACATCACCTGGCCAACATTTTTACAAAAGGTGGCTGAAGCATGGGGAAGGAGAGGGTTGGGTAGTCAGTGAGATTTAGTGAGAGTTTGCTGTGCATCCCACATCATAAGTGACAATCTTACAAAAGCTGCGAGGCACTTTGAGATGTCTGGTGAATTAGAATTAGATTTTATTGTCACGTGTATCGCAATAGAGTGTCATATGAATGCAAGGCTTTCATTTTCCTCCTGGAGTCTGTAGCATCTGGTAGAGACAGGAGATGCCAAGAGGCGAACCTTGCTAATTATATCAATGTTGATGGCAGTTTTCCAGAATGCTCAATCAAAGGGATTCTGAAGAGGAATCACATTGAAATGTTAACTTTGTTTCTCTGTCCACAGTTGCTGCCAGATCTACAGAGCGTCTTCAATACTTTCAGCTTTTATTTCTGACTACCAGCATCCACAATATTATGCTTTGAATCAAATGAGGTAGCTGTGGTAGTCTAGTAATCTAGAACTTGAGGCTAATGTTCTGGGGATGTGGGTTTGAACCCCACTACGACACAGACTAAAATTCAAATTAAACAAAAAGCTGGTATGAAAAGCTAAGCTAATGGTGACCATGTAATCACTGCTAATTAGGTGCAAAAGCCCATTTGGTACACTAATGTCCTTTAGGGAAGGAAATCTGTCATCCTTACCTGGTCTAGCCTACATGTAACTCCAGACCCACGGCAAAATGATTAACTTTGAACTGCCATCTGGGCAATAAATGCTGGTCTAGCCATCCATACAAAATCCCATTGAAAGAATAAAACTCTTGTCATTAAATCCCTAAAAGCACTGTCCAAAAATGAGATGGCTTATCTCCCCATGATGTTGTACAAACAGTGATGGTTGTCACCTTAGTGGAGTTTTACCCAACAAAGACCTTCAATCTAAAAATAAAGGGCAAACCATTCAGGGCTGAGCTGCAGAAGAATTTCTCCACTCAAATAGTTGTGAATTCTCTCCCACAGTTTGTTAGATATATTTGAGAAGGAACTAGACATGGCTCTTGCAGCTAAAGGGACCAAGGGTAATGGAGAGAAAGTGGGAGTGGGATACTGAAACTGCAAGATCATATTGAATGGGCCCCAAGCAATGGCACAAACCTTCCATTCTCCAGATAGTCAGCAAATATCCTCATTGTCACCATCAGCAGCAATGTCTGGCTGAGGAGTAGAATTGTCTACTTAGGAAACTCCGTGTCACTGGCTACAGGTTCTCTGAGTCAGGAGCCAGATGTGCTCAGAAAGATATTTTTGCGCCTGTTGTAAGTCCCACAATACTGCCTAAGTTGCATGGGTAGTTTAGACTGGCAATCAGCAGTAAACTGGCATTTGCAAACCTTCTAATAAAATCCACAACTCAGAGTCATAGGTCAATATCCATAGCAGATATCACTGTGGGAGGTCCAGTGAGAAATGAAAGGGAACAGAGGGTTCAGCTTAGTTGCAAATTGGAGAAGGTTAAGTTCTTCTAACATTTCCTGTCCAACTATTAAGTTCAGAAGAAAAGTCATACTGGACTGAAAGCATTAACTCTGCTTCTCTCTCTTTATAGATGCTGCCAAACCTGTTGAGATTCCCCAGCAGTCTCCACTTTTGTTTCAACTATTCAGCTAAGTGAGTCAGAACTTCCCATTTTCCCCATAACCCTAACAGGAACTCGGCACCCCAGCCCACCTATTGACATCTGATGTCCCCAACACAATGAACACTCAACTGGCTCCCACCTTGTGTCCACCGCCAGGCCATCTAAGTCGTCACCGGCCACATGGCCAACCCAAACTCTCAGCCATTACTTGCCACCTGGAAACATCTTACCCAACATGCAGCACTAACTTGCTACCCTGCTGCCTCATCCAACAATCTTCCACATTATCCTTTCACCCACCCATCTACCCCCTCAACCACATGTCTTCCTATCCCTTCATCTTCTTGCCATCTCACCACATTCCCCATCTATCCTCTGTACCCCCTCAGCCATCTGCCAATCTATTCCCCCACTCATTTGACACCATCCTCCATCACTCACCTGACACCCTAACTCCTCAACAACCTAAAGCTCTACTCACTCACCACCTGAACACTCCAACTACCTAACACTCTACTCACTCACCACCCTAATACCTCAACCACCTAACACTCTACTCACTCTCCACCCTAATACCTCAACCACCTAACACTCTACTCACTCTCCACCCTAACATTCCAACTCCATACCTACCCACAAGGGTCCTTGGTCCCTCACCACCTGGCACTGTATCCTCTTACCTACCCACTTGCACATACTACACCTCTACAACTTACATAACACGCTCACCTTCTCTCATTTACCACCCAAACATTTCTTCACTAGCCTCAACATGTTGGACAAGATTCCTGATTATTTCTGATAAAAAAAAACACATCCAAAGACCTCACCTAGATAACCTGCACGTAAATCTTAGTTCTTCTCAACAAATGAACATTGAAACATAGCATACAGAAACAAAACCTACCAATCACTGAACAAACCTACTTGGATTCCTAGCACTGCTTTTACCTGTAACTTTGTACACAGATTGTATGCTTGATATGATGGTGAAGCTGCATGTTTTGAACACATTGACTCTTGAACTATCTGTAGAGGCTTGTCACTGATTTCCTTGCAATTCCCTAATGCCACACTCGGCCATGTTGCAGATGACTGGAATGTAATGGATTCACCTGAAGCTTGACTGTAATAGTGGGATTCTATTGGAGAATATTTCAGATTGAAACTAATTTGCATTTATCTCAACTTATTGATACAGATCACGGTGTTCTGGTTTCAATTATTCACCAGTGGTTCGCCATATGAACCCTTGCCAAGCCCTGGGGCCCAGAAAACTAAGTGGAGCTTAGCATGAATAAGAAATCTGGAAAGAAATAAAAAAAAGTGCTTGCATCTTTGATGAATTTAGTGTGTGTTACAGTCAATTAAGTCCTCTGACATCACTTGTTTGTTTTTATTTTAAAAATATACTTTATTCATAAAAATATCTTTATGTACATACATTGTCGGTGAAGCATATGGAGAAACAAACATGGAGATTGACTCTATCCAGCAAATAAACCAAAGGCATTTCTTAATTGTATAAGATAATATTTACAAATAACTGAGACATTAGCAGGGTGCAATAACTAACAGACCACCATTTAACTTTGGGTGAAAGACCTTAGTGGTCCACCTCAATGTGCTATGGTGGTAGTTGCCCCAAGCTTTACTGCGTTCCTCAGCACGTTATCCTGGATTTTGGAAAATGACAGTTTGCAACATGAGGTTGAGGTCAACTTCAACATGTTTTGGGCAGACCAAAGAGTGTCTTTCACTGAGTTGATGGTCCTCCAGGCACAGTCAATGTTTGCCTTGGGAAACAGACCATAGAGCACAGAGTCCTGCGTCACAGAGAAGCTCAGGACTACGAACATTAACAAAAGAACAGCACTACATCATCCTCCAGCCTTCCTTTGCAAAGGCAGATTCCAGCAGGAGATGTGTAACAGTCTCTATGCCCTGCAGCTGCTTCGCAGTGGAGCAGGCCAACTGTGCAGGATCTGATGGGCAGATCCTTCTCACCACTGGTGAAGTGATATATTGGTGTTTATTGGGAAGTTCTGGCAATGAGGCATTCTGCCAAATGGCTTTGACAGTCTGTTCCAAGAATAACCTGACAGGATCCAAAGGCTCTCGCAGACACTATGTACTGACCATCCTGATGGACTTGTGGTCAAAGGAGGCCGTCAGGATGAGGGCATTATTGGGTACATTCTTCCCTCCTGATTATCCAGAGTTTTATACATGGTGTCTCTGTGGACCCGGTCCATGTTAGACCTCCAGATGAAGTGGAAGATGGTTTGGGTGGCTGCAACAGCACAGATTCTGGGAATGGGCCAGATCTGCGCCACATACAACAACAGGCAGAGTGCCTGGTAACAGATGACCGGGTTTTACTTGCAATGGAAAGGGACCATTGCTCACAGATGCCCAACTTCTGCTTCAATTTGGTGATATGCTCCTTCCCTGAGTTTTTGTGCACACCCCAGCCCCTCCAAACCATACTCCCAGCACCTTCTGGTAACCTGCCCTGACAGTGAAGGGATAAAGGATTGATCAGCCCAGTTCCCAAAGACCATGGCCTCACTCTTGCCTCGATTTACCTTGGCTCCTGTGACCAGTTCAAACTGGTCACAGATGCTCATGTGTCTGCTCACTGACAGCGGATCCAAGCAGATAATGGCAACGTCATCCATGTAAAGGGAGGCTTTGACCTGCAGGCCTCCACTGCCTGGAATAGTCACCCCTCTCAGGCTTGCATCCTTCCTGATGGAATCAGCAAGAGGCTCGATACAACACGCAAACAAAGCAGGAGAGAGTGATCAGTCCTGCCCGGTCCCAGGTCTGATTGTGAAGCTTTCTAACTTCCACCCATTGATTATGACTGCACTAACGATGTTGGTGTAGAGCATTCAGAGCTAATTGCATATTCCCTCCTCAAAGCCCATTTTGGAGAGCACATCCCACATGTACGTGTGTGATATCCCGCCAAAGCCCTTCTCCTGGTCCAGGCTGATGGGGCAGGCTCCCACCTCCTAGTCCTGTATGTAGGCCACTGTATCCCCAAGGAGCAGGAGTGTCTTAGAGATCATCCTGCCTGATACAGCAGAGATTTGGTTGGGGTGAATCTCTGATCCCAGAGCAGACCTGACTCAATTGGCGATGATTTTAGATAGGATTTTGTAATCTGTATTTAGCAATGAAATTGGTCACCAATTTCTACTTTCCTCCATCTCCCTTTTCAACTTTCAGTTCAGGGTGATGGTACCATTCCTCATGGATTCGCACATGCTACCTGCCAGAAGTATAGTGTCATATACCTCCAGCAGGTCCTGGCCAATCAAATCCCACAAAGCTGAATACAACTCTGCTGATAAGCCATTGCTTCCAGGAGTTAAGACAACAAAGTGTGAAGCTAGGTCAATACAGCAGGCCAAGGAGCTCCTGGGATGCTGCTTGGCCTGCTGTGTTCATCCAGCTTCACACTTTGTTCTCTTGAATTCTCCAGCATCTGCAGTTCCCATTATCGCTTCCAGGAGTTATGTTCTTTTCTAAGGGATCAAGGGATCAGTCAGCTCATCCAGGGATAAAGGCTGGTCCAATCTCTCTTGTGTGCTATTGTTAAGACCTCTGTGACAGAGGACAGGAACAGCTGGGAGACTGCACTGTATATGACTGCACGTCATATCATACAGTCCGGCATGAAATGACTTGTTGATCTTCAAGAGGCCAGACTGAGACAATGTTATAGAACCATCTTCTTCCTTCAGATTGCTGAGCACAGATCTCTCTCAGTGCAACTTCTGCAAGAAGAAACATGAGCACGCCTCATCCTGCTCCATGGAATGGACCCTGGACCGGAAGATTATCTTGGAAGTCTCCAAGGTAAAGAGTGAGAATTGTTGGCTCTTCAGCTCCTGGAGATTCTCTGTGACATTGACCCCCCCCCCCTCCCCACCCTTCATTGTCTGTAGCAGGAGTAGGCTCTGCTTGCTTTTCTGGAGTTTCGATGGTTTTCCTCATCTTACTCTCACCTTTCAAACACTTTTGAGGATTAAGAATCTTTATTTATCATCAGTCTGCTAGAGAGTCAAAGAGGCGTTTCACGGTTCTCCAACCTGTGTAATCCCTTTGAGCTTCCTCACGTTCAGCATCCATTAACCCTTTCTGCCCTCCCCCCAGTTGTCCTGTAGATGACAGTCAGCCAACAGGAGGCAATGGTCAGCGAAGAACCCTGGCTTAATGTCGGTAGATCTGAACAAACAGGATATATGTCCTTGAGTGGATAGACCCCTCTGGCTGTGAGAAGGTGTATCTGCACTATGCTCCATCTGCAGGGGTGCTGAAGATGTTGTGCAGCTTGCTGACCTTAACTGTTTCCACTGGGAATCAAGGTGTGGTGTCTGGTTTGCCGTCAGCATGTTCAGATTGCCCATCCACATCGACAATGCAGTTGAATTCTCTGGCAGCTGCCACAGGATGGCCAGCAGCTCACTTTGTACAGATCAATTACTCTCAGGGAAGCATTCCTGTATGCAACATCTGCCATGAGGAGGCACCCACCAACCTCCTCCTTAACTGTGGAGATGGTGGCGTTGCCTCCTTGCAGCAGAATACCCAGGCTGGAGGAGCAGCTAACATTACCCCATGCCTCTTACCATATTGAAGGCCCGTGGGCCTGCAAGCTCAACCATCTCCTGTGGCTGCTGTAGTGTGGTATCCCACACACTCCTGCAGAAACAGGAGGTCCACTTTGACGTTGGCCAGGTAAGCCAATGGGGAGAAACGTAACCATGTTCAATTTAATACCACTCACATTAATGCCGGCAATTTTAAATCTCTGAGTGAATAAAACTACCCATCGACACATTGCCCGTTCACTCACAGTCTTGTTATGGAGGTGGTCTCTGCATTCCATTGGTGTGGACAGACTGTTGGACAATCTCCGCATTGATATAGCTGATCTGTTCCTCCCTGGGGGAGGGGTGGATTTGCGCCTGATCAGGAGTCTTCGGGGCAAAGCCGAAGGCAGGGAGGTCCAGTTCGGAGTCCAACAGAGGGGCTGTTGTGCTCTGCTCCTGATTTGAAGTGTTGCTGCTGCTGAATGTCCAGAGCTGTGGGGCGGTGGGTACCCGTTGATGGCCCAATGGCTGGAGGTTGGCTTTCTCTGGGCCCCTAGCAATGTCTGAGTTTTCCAGGTTGGTGGGGGGCAGTGCTCCTCTCCTTCTCCTCCCATGGTAGTGCCACTCTTCATTTGTCCGTGACTATCCCTCCGCACACCTTCACCATCAGAGGAGCTGCTGATTCGTCCATCATGCAGCTGCCTCTTTCCATTTTTCTGTGGGTCTGTGAGGCCCTGGCATGTTTTCCTTTCTTGGTTGTTTCTCACCGGTATCCACTCATCATCCTCCTTCATTTCCTCCTCCTCCAGTGACTACTGTTCAGATGGAGGTTGGATCAGTCACTATGCCACAATGTTGGCTACCGTTTCCTCCTGTCTGGCCTGTCGCCCCCTCCTGAGTGCCCATCTTTTCCGTTTTCTTGCTGGAGGGGGGCATCTTACTGTCCTCAGGGGGTCCACAGCTTGCATTGGCACTTCCAGCCATCCGACAGTATGTGGCACACTTCCCCCCCACCACAACTTTTTGGACAGTCTTGTGCTGGTGGCCCGCTTCCCCAAACAGGTTCCAGCTCTTGGGCTCCTTGCAGTCACTTAGTCAGGTGACCGTCCCCTGTTTGCAGTTCCAGCAGAGGGTCACTTTGCAGTTCCACTGCCACGTACCCTGCCCTCCCACAGGTTCAGCACTCTCTAGTCTGTCCCCCAAATGTCAGGTAGCCTCAGCTTCCACTGATTGTGAAGTGGGAGGACAGGTGGAGGACGTTCCCACTAGTGCCCAACTTCAGGGTCACTTTGACCTGCCACTTGCTGGTCCAGATTCCTCAGGTGTCCACGACATAGGTGCTGCCCCCTTCAAGCTGCACGTGTTTTCCAGGATGGTGAGACCATCTGCTGCCGGGACTTGGGGCTTGTACCTATGGATTGTAACAACCCAGCTCCTCTGTGCAGGGAGGGTGAACAATGGCGCCACAGACAGGAGGGAGACCGGACCCTCACCTCCTTTCTCCTCAAATGCCATTAGTAGACACTCACATTGCTTCATGCTTTGGAAGGTCACATCTAAGTAGCCCTGGCTAGGGCAATCCTGCAGGTTGAAAATATTTGTTGCATGGAATCTGTAGAAATCCAGGAGGACCTTCCTCATGAAGAAGGTCCAGTTGGTCGGCGATCCTTCCTCTACATTGTTCACATTGACTCTGACTGTATTATAAGCCATCTATCCTGGGGCGCAGGCACTAGCAGAGGCCATGGCTCTGGTTGGCTGGTCACTGAATTGGAGCTAAGCTGAAGCCAGCATTAAGATCCATCAATTTCAGCCCAGCTCAACTGACATCCTTCAAGGTTTGCTCACAATCACGATCCAGCGACGATCTCAAGGTCTTCTGAAGGTGGAGGTTCTCAGCTCAGACTAGTCCTGGGAGAACCTCCTTATGGATCATGGTATATCCCTCTGCCAGGTAGGCCACTTCTGTCGCAGTGTAAGAAATGCAGCAAACAATTTGCACACAGCAAACTCAATGGACAAAAATGTGTTGGTAACCAGGTGAGCTAGTTTTAGCGATGTTTGTTGAGATATTCCTTGCTTTCCTTCAAACGTATTGTTGTGGGATCTTTTAGCTTAAAGGGCAGATGGAGTCCATGGTTTACCATCTCAGCCAAGAAGCGAGTTATAAGCACAGGCAGTCGTGACTTATTTTGGTTTGGAGTCCTGGATTGACAGGGTTTGGGAGGTCACATAGTGCAGATTGACTCAGTGAATCCAGTAAAGCAGGACAAGGTTGTGACAGGTTTAGATCAGGTAAGCATAGCAACATAGAAATCTAAAGCAAGAGTAGGCCTCTCAGCCCTTCAAGCCTGCCCACCATTCAATATGATCATGGCTTATCATATACCTCCCTCCTCCCATTATTCTTTGATCCCCTTGGTCGAATAATTACACCTACATGTTTCCAGAAAGTCTTCAATGTTTTGGCTTCAACAGTTTCCTGTAGCAGAGAATTCCACAGGCTCACCACTCTCTGGGTGAAGAAATTTCTCATCATCTCAGTCCTAAGTTGCTGACTCCTTATTCTCAGACTATTACCCCTAGTTGCAGACTTTTTGGTCATGAAGAACATCCTTCCTATGTCTACCCTGTCTAATCCTGATAGAATATTTTAGGTTTCTATGAGATCACCCCACATTTTCCTAAATACAATCCTGACTGATCCAGTTTCTCCTGTACCCCTTCCCAGGAATCAGTCTGGTAAATCTTTTTTGTAAATTGTCAATAGCCAGAATATCCTACCTCAGAAAAGGAGGCCAAAACTGCACACCGGATTTGCTTATAAACTGATGTTCACATTAGGTTATGGTAATAGTTGAGTACAATTAGTCGATACAATTAAAGGTTTTGGGATGGAGATGCAGGGGTAAGTGAGGGAGAGGAGATAACATGCTGGAACTTGCTGCCGATGAAGCTTGTGGAAGTAAAGATGATGAATGTGAGTCCGCACTTTACTGCTCTCTGATAGGGAGAGCACATCACTCAGTTCAAGGGCAACTAAGTAGAGGCAGCAAATTCTGGCCTCGTTAGTGATGACTGCATCCCAAAGAAGAATTTTCAGAAAAAGCTGATCTCAAAAGGGCATTGGATGGAGACTTGAGGGAACTAACCTGAGAGAGCTACAAGGATAGAGGGGGAATGGAATAGATTGAATTATTGTATAGAGAGATAGCATGGACTCAAAGGACCAAATATCCTTCTCTTGTGCCACAATGACTTGAAACTGCTACCTGGTGTGGGACAGAGCAATGAGATTTGAAAATTATTTTTAAGTGAGTTATGTGCTGGTGCGCATTTGATGATGCAGCTAGGTGATGCTGATCCAGTCTGAGAACATTAGCATTGATAGTTTGATTAGAAATTGGGGAGATGGTGATGTGGTGGCGACATCACTGGAGTTGTAATCCAGAGACCCAGCTGTGTGCTGGAGGAAGGCAGGCTCATGTTTCAGCTTGGTAGTTTGGTTAGTTATTTAATAAAACCTGCAGCAGTGGTGACCATAAAGGAATTGCTGATTGCGATAAAGATGCTTCTGGTTTGGAAAGAAATTCTGCCAGCGGTACCTGGTCTGACCTATGTGTGATTTCAGGGCCAAGCAGCATACTTGACTTTAAAGTGCCCTCTGAAGTCGAAGTGCAGATGCTGGGACCCTGAGACAGGTGACCAGCATCATTGAGAATAGTGCAGTGGCTGCGGTGAGACAATAGCAGTCAGACTAGTCCATCAGATGGACCTGTGTGGTCGGGGGTTGTGTGTGGAGAAGTTAAAAGGAACAACAAGGATGAATAGCTTAAAAGGAGTAGTGAGGAAGGAGAGGTTATTGGGTGCAGTGAAAGCTGACAGGTTAAAAGGAGCAGTCAGCGCAAGGGGGTTAAAGAGTGCAGAGCTGCTTCAACAGGAACAAAGCGGAACATCACAGAAGTACAGGTCGATAATTCATCGGTATTCTTTCTGGAGAATGGATATTGATTTAATTTAAAACCATAAGTACTGCTTAAAACATTTACGTAGATAATTAATAGTTTAGGACTTCAGAACTAAGTGTATTTGCTTGATAGATTTAAGGGGTTCTGTTTGTTTGTCTGACATAAACAATAGTAAGATGTTTCTAGTCTTTACTTAAGTAGGAGTAAAGGCAAAATAAAAACAAGGATTTCTGTTCTGTTTTGTCTGGGGGGGCTGAAGTTTGTGATGTGTAGATCCTGACCTATCTGGAAAATCTTAGGCGTTCCTGATGGTCTGGATGACCTTGTGGGTAGGAGGCACCTCTGGGTGCAGTAACTCAAACTCTGGGTTCTGGAGTTTCAGTGGCAACAAAACTGAGAGGTTTGTGGTTAGCGAGTGGATAACGTGGTGAGTGCATTTCCCTTACAAACCCTCTTTCCTCTTGGGTGAGAGAGATGATTCTCCTGTGGAGACCAGTCAGAGTCAAGGGCCCGAGTCTGTGGGTGGGGCTGCTCAGGCTGAAGGGAGAAGTGTGGAAAGACGATAGTGATGGTGGATTCATTAGCGAAAGGAGCAGTCTGGCACTAACTGTAGCAGTGGACATGACTCCACAATGGTATGTTGCCCCTTGTGTGCCAGGGTCAAGGGCATCGTGGAACAGTCGGATAGCACTGGCTTCGGAGGCTGAGGGGTGACCTTATAGTGGTTTATAAACCCTTGAGGGACATGGATAGGGTAAATAGCCGAGGTCATTTTTTCTGGGGTAGGGAGTCCAAAACAAGAAGTCATAAGTTTAAGGTGAGGCGGGCAAGATTTAAAAGGGACTAAAGAGACAACTTTTTCATGCAGAGGGTGCTGCATTTTAGAAATGAGCTTCCAGTGGAAGTAGTGGAGGCTGGTACAATTAAAACTTTTAAAAGGCATTTGGATGGGTGCATGAATAGGAAGGGTTTGCAGGGATATGGGCCAAAAGTTGGCAAATGGAACTAAATTAATTTAAGATATCTGGTTGGCATGAACGAGTTGGGCCAAAGGGCCTGTCTCCATGCTATATATTTCTATCACTCTATGACTTTAGGTCAATGTTGGGAGCAATGACATAAGAAGAAAGAGAAATTAGGTCTTGCAAGTAGACTTTGAGGAGTTGGGTAGGAATTTGAAAAGCAGTACTTCTGAGGTGTTAATAAAATGTGAGGCTGGATGAACACAGCAGGCCAAGCAGCATCTCAGGAGCACAAAAGCTGACGTTTCGGGCCTAGACCCTTCATCAGAGAGGGGGATGGGGGGAGGGAACTGGAATAAATAGGGAGAGAGGGGGAGGCGGACCGAAGATGGAGAGTAAAGAAGATAGGTGGAGAAGGTGTGGGTGGGGAGGTAGGGAGGGGATAGGTCAGTCCAGGGAAGACGGACAGGTCAAGGAGGTGGGATGAGGTTAGTAGGTAGCTGGGGGTGCGGCTTGGGGTGGGAGGAAGGGATGGGTGAGAGGAAGAACCGGTTAGGGAGGCAGAGACAAGTTGGACTGGTTTTGGGATGCAGTGGGTGGGGGGGAAGAGCTGGGCTGGTTGTGTGGTGCAGTGGGGGGAGGGGATGAACTGGGCTGGTTTAGGGATGCAGTGGGGGAAGGGGAGATTTTGAAACTGGTGAAGTCCACATTGATACCATATGGCTGCAGGGTTCCCAGGCGGAATATGAGTTGCTGTTCCTGCAACCTTCGGGTGGCATCATTGTGGCAGTGCAGGAGCCTCCTGCACTGCCACAATGATGCCACCCGAAGGTTGCAGGAACAGCAACTCATATTCCGCCTGGGAACCCTGCAGCCATATGGTATCAATGTGGACTTCACCAGTTTCAAAATCTCCCCTTCCCCCACTGCATCCCTAAACCAGCCCAGTTCATCCCCTCCCCCCACTGCACCACACAACCAGCCCAGCTCTTCCCCCCCCACCCACTGCATCCCAAAACCAGTCCAACCTGTCTCTGCCTCCCTAACCGGTTCTTCCTCTCACCCATCCCTTCCTCCCACCCCAAGCCGCACCCCCAGCTACCTACTAACCTCATCCCACCTCCTTGACCTGTCCGTCTTCCCTGGACTGACCTATCCCCTCCCTACCTCCCCACCCACACCTTCTCCACCTATCTTCTTTACTCTCCATCTTCGGTCCGCCTCCCCCTCTCTCCCTATTTATTCCAGTTCCCTCCCCCCATCCCCCTCTCTGATGAAGGGTCTAGGCCCGAAACGTCAGCTTTTGTGCTCCTGAGATGCTGCTTGGCCTGCTGTGTTCATCCAGCCTCACATTTTATTATCTTGGAATCTCCAGCATCTGCAGTTCCCATTATCTCTGATACTTCTGAGGTGTGATCTTTGGATTACTCCTAATGTCATTCAATATTGATAGTAGGAATAGGAGGAGATGAAAGCATATCTGAAGAGATGGTACAGGAGGGAAGGCTTTAGATTCTTGAGACATTGGAATTATTTCAGGGGGATGTGGGACCTGGAAAAGTTCGCTGTGTTACATCACAACAGGAACAGAACCGATAACATCAGGGGCAGATTTGCTAATATTTCTGGGGTGGATTTAACCTAGATAACTAGAGGGATGGGATCCTTACAGAGAAGCTGAGGTGGTTTTAGAAATGCAAGTAAGCAAATCTAGGATGCAGAGGAAACAATGGCGACATAAGAAAGCAGTAAGTTTACCATTGATCCAGGAATCAATTATAGCAGGGTGACGGGATGTTGTCTTGGAAGCACAATCAAATGAGGCCATATAGCTCAAAGTAATAAGCAGAAAAGGGGCAAACCCGGTCTTGAGTGTGTACTATGGGCCTTCAAATAGTCAGGCAGAGGTGCAGCGTTAAATATGCTATTAATTTTCAGGTTTAATAAGGTAGTGATGGTATGGCATCCTATATTAGTAGATTTTAACTACCCATATTAATTTCTTTTATTCATTTGTGGGATGTGGGCTTCACTGGCTAGCCAGTGTTTATTGTCCATCCCCAGGTGCCCTTGAGAAGGTGGTGATGAGCTGTCTTCCAGAACTGTAGCAGTCTTAAAGTTGGGTGAGTGAGTATGTCAATGACAGATGCAGTATTATTTGGATAAATGTGAGGTTATTCATTTTGGAAGCAAAAACAAGGTGGCAGATTACTTCCTGAATGACTGTAAATTGGGACCAACAAGTGTGCAGCAGGACCTGGGAGTCCTTGCACACCAGTTGCTGAGGGTAAGCATGCAGGAGCAGGAGGTGGTAAAGAAGGCAAATGGTATGTTGGCCTTCATTGCGAGAGGTTTCGAGTACAGGAGTAGGGAAGTGTTGTTGCATTTATACAGGGCCTTGGTGAGGCCACACCTGGAATATTGTGTGCAGTTTTGGTCTCCTTCTCGTGGAAGGATGTTCTTGCTCTCAAAGGAGTGCAGCGAAGGTTTACCACACGGACTCTAGGGATGGTGGGGCTGATGTATGAGGAGAGATTGACTAGGTTGAGATTGTTTACACTGGGGTTCAGACGAATGAGGGGAGATCTCATAGAGCCTTATAAAATTCTAACAGCACTGGATAGTGACGATGTTCCTGATGGTGGGTGTGACCAGAACCGGGGCTCACCGTAGGAGGATTCAGGGTAGGCTATTTAGGACGGAGATGAGGAGACATTTCTTCACTCGAAGAGTGGTGAACCTGTGGAATTCATTACCACAAGAAGTTGTTGATGCCAAAACGTTGAATATATTCAAGGGGTGACTAGATATGGCACTTGGGGGTGAAGGGGATCAAAGGTTATGGGGAGAAAGCAGGATTAAGCCATTGGATTGGGTGATTAGCCATAATCGGGATGAATGGTAGAGCAGAGTCAAAGGGCCAAATGGTCTCCTCCTGCTCCTATCTTCTATGTTTCTATGTTTCACCTCCTATGGGTTGACCCACAATTGTATTATGGAGGGAATTCCAGGATTTTGACACAGTGAAAGCAAAGGTACAGCATTATATTTCCAAGTCAGGATGGTGAGTGGCTTGGAGGGGAACTTGAAGGTAGTGGGTGTTCCCATATATCTGCTGCCTTTGTCCTTCCAGATGGAAGTAGTCGTGGGTTTGGGGAAGGTGCTGTATGAGGATCTTTGTGAATTTCTGCAGTGCATCTTGTATATAGTTAGGATAGTTTAGGTGTGCAAGACAGGGAAGTGGCAAAATTCTTACACTGTATCCAGGAAAACAACTTTTAGCCAGTAAGTAGGAAGTCCCAGCAAGAAGGAGGTACCTCTAGACCTAACATTTAGAAATGAGCCAGGCTGGTGGAATGTGTATCAGTAGCGGAGCATTTTGAAAATAGTGACCACAACTCAGTTAGATTTAGGGTCGTAATGGAAAAGGATAAAGATGGACTGGGAATAATAGTTCTAAATGCCAGACAATGATCATACCCAACAAGAGAGAATCTAACCATCCCTCCATCATTTGATATTCAAGGCCATTGCTATCACTGAAGCCTCCAGTATCAACATCCAATGGCAGGAAACTGAACTGAACCAGCCACAAAATACCATCATAGACTTCAAATTCTGTGGCAGGTAAGTCACATCCTGTTTCCTGGTGTCTGTCCATCACCTATAAGGTACAAGTCTGGATTGTGGTGGAATATTCCCCATTTCCTGGGTGGGTACAACTCCAAATTCAGACCATTGACCAGAAGCCGAACTGGAGCAGCTCCAGGTGCTCTGGTTTCCCCACACAGTCCAAAGATGTGCAGGCTAGGTTGGCCATGCTAAATTGCCTGTAGTGTTCAGGGATGTGTAGATTAAGTGGGTTATAGGGGGATGGGTCTGGGTGAGATGCTGTGAAGGTCAGTGTGGACTTGCTGGACAAAAGGGCCTGTTTCCACGCTGTAGGGATTGTATGATTCTATGATATACATGCTGTGGCTACATGAGCACAAAATTATGAGCTAACCTAACCTTATCAGTCTAACCTCAGTGATGGGAATGTTATTAGAAAGAATTCTAATGGACAGAGTACATTCACACTGGAAGCGTCACAGATTAATCAGGGATAGTCAGCATGGATTTGTAAAGGGAAGGTTTATTGAATTTTTTTTTGAGGAGGTAACCAGAAGTGTTGATGAGGATAATGCATTTGATGTGGTCTTCATGGCCTTAAGTGACAAGGTTCCTCATGGCAGATTGGTCAAGCAAGAAAAAACCCATGTGATTTAGAGCAGACTGGTACATTGGATCCAGCATTGGCTGAGAGGCAGGAAGCAATGGATGATGGTAGAGGAATGTTTCTGTGTTTGAAAGTCTGTTCCAGTGGAGTTTCACAGGGCCTGGTCCTGGGCCCCTGCTATTCTTAATGCACATTAATAATTTAGATTCAACTGCATGGGTTATGATCAAGAAGTTCATAGATGATGTGAAAATTCATAAGGTGGTAAATAATGGGAAGAAAAGCCATAAACTACAGAAGGGTATCAATGGGCTGTCCAGTTGGGCAGAGCAGCAGCAAATGGAATTCAACTCAGAAAAGTGTGAGGTAATGCCTTTGGGGAGGGCTACCAAAGCAAAGGATGACACTATGAATGGTAGGACTGTGGAAAGTACTGAATATCAAACTGGCCTCAGTGTATATATCCACAGATCCTTAAGGTAACAGAAAAGTATATAAGGAGACTAAGAAGGCACATGGGATACTTACTTTTATGAGTCAAGATATAGAATATAAAAGCAAGGAGGTTATGCTAGAAATGTATGAAAACACTGGTTAGGCCACAACTGGAGTACTGCATGTTGTTGTCTAAAGAAAGGATATGATTGCACTAGAGAGGATGTAGAGGGGATTTACCAGGATGCTACCTGGACTGTACGGCCTCAGCTATGAGGGAAGATTGGATAGGCTGGGGTTGTTGTCCTCCAAGCAGCGAAGGTAGAGCGCGGACCTGATAAACATATGTTAGATTATGACAGGCATAGGCCTTATCTGAGAGGCAGAACTCTAAGAGGAAAGTTGAAAAGAAATATTTTCACCCACGTGGGAATCTGGAAAACACTGCCTTGCATCAGAGGCTGTTTAAGCATTTAAGCAGCATTTAGATCTTCGTCTACGCTCCCCTACATTTCGCATCTATGGACGACGAGCTGGAAACTGGGATTAGCATAGTCAGAACTTTGCTGTCTGGCTCAGATACAGTGGGCCAAATGGTATCCTTTGTGCTGTAAATGTCAATGAGTCCATAAGAAATTACCTATCTAAGAATTTGGATGTTGCAGTGAGGGGTGGGCAACAAATTCTGTTCACACCTTCAATACTCACATCCCATGAAAGAATACAAAATACTTCAAACACGAATACACAACAAGACATCTTCAAACATAGCAAGATTTTTGGATAATACAGTGTAGAGCTGGATGAACACAACAGGCCAGGCAGCATCAGAGGAGCAGGAAAGCCGACGTTTTGGGTCTGCACCCTTCTTCGGATTCTTGGTTATGGTCAGTGCTTAAAGATTAGCTGTGGCTGGCTTGACGGCAGAGTTACGAATCTTGTAGCCAGAGTGCGCTGAGCTCTTGCTCCTCAGTGAATTCTGGACAATGATCCAGATTATTCGAATCTGGTGTAGATTCCGCAATATCATCTGATTCTTTCAGGTTAGAAAGGTACAGATAAAAATCTGCCAGCCCTCCTATTCCTGGTGTCCAAGCCTGACCTCTTGAACATCAATGTGCTGCCTTTCCTCCACCATTAGCTGTCATGACTGCCCTCATTTACAACAACAGCTCACATTCACTGCTTTGGTAGAGCAAGAGCCTTGCAGGTGTGTTAACAAATGAAATTTGGTGCTGCACCATATTAAGAGGAGGAAGAAGAGAGGGACAGGGAGAGAATTCCAGACTTTAGGGCTTGAATTTGCTGAAGGCATGGGTGACAAAAGTAGAGGAAAATTGGGAATCGGCAAGTGGTCAGAATAATACAGAGGATTGTAGAGTTGGAGAGTGCACTGAGTTATGAAGAGGAAGCGCCAGGAAGGATTTGAGGGCAATCATGAAACCTTAAAAAAATCTGGAATTCCTTTTCTAAATTCTTCACCTCTCCACTTCTCTCTTTTTTGAGACTCAATTTTAAACCTACTTTTTTTGAGCAAATGATTAGCTACCTGTTCTAATGTCACCTTCTTTTGATTGGGGATTTTTTTTTGTGAGTCTGAATACTTCTCTGAAAAATGCTGTGGGAAGTCTTGTGACATGAATGATGCTATTTAAATGCAAATTGGTCTCCTTGTTGCCCAGCAGCCTCTGCTGAAAAATTTGATTACATAAACAAGACGCAAACACATCAATGAGCTTGGCTTTGAGGCATCACACTGTTGAATGTCATCACACGGTCTGAAAAACAAAGAAGAAATACCTTGGCAAGGAGGAGGGCTAGTATGGAAGGTGAATGGCCAGGGAACATGTGCAAGATCAGAAGACTGGGGGAGAATTTTTTTTTAAAAAGTGATGCCTAATGATAAGATTCAACCTTTAGGCTTTAAATTTGTCAGCTAAACCCAAAAGTAAATTGCAAAGAATGTTGAAGTCAGCATTATTCTTAAACTAAAGAAACCAAGACTCTGTCTAGAGGAAGCTCTGATGTTGGAGATATAGTGAGAGTGTAAAATTAGCAAAACAAGTAACAAAAACTTTAGGAAGGAAATAATACATCAGGCAGACTTGTTAAGGAATTTGTGGTCAATGTTTCCATGGAGACCACCCATCCCCCACCCCCAATGCCTGAGAACTGAAGCATTAACAAGGGACAAGAACGAATTTAAATTTCTCCTTACGAGGCTGCAATGTATTTAACACAACATCTGAAAAGGTCGTGGTCAAAATACTGATTAACCTTTCGTGTAACTCCAGCACTTTCTAGTTTAGTCATGTACACTTCACCCGAGCTCATGCACCAGTCCAATATATACGAGATGACTCTCTGAGAACTTTATTAGACCTTTCTGTTTAACAAGGACAGGAAGTCCGCTGTTAAAATGGTAACAGCCAGATTTTGCATAGTGACAGCCACAAGAATTCATCAGGCTAACAAGTAATAAAACGATTTTACTAAAATGCGTTTCCAATGTAAAGGCATCAATGCTATCAGCTTCAACAGACAAACAATATCCAAAACCAGAAGAACATTCATTCCAACTTGAGACACGATTTTCTCAACCTTCACAATGGGGGCTGATCAGAAGTGGATTATGGATGGGACAGGCCATTCGGTCTAGAATGTGCTTTACACTCTGAACAGTTCATCAATTTCACATCCTGCGAGTTGTGAAATAGCTACACAGTCTCTGTGTTTACCTTTGCAGATATTTGTTGATGCCTACTGGCCAATGGTGCTATTGTATCTGAAAGATTATTCCAACTGCTGAAGGGACTCCATTCTATGTGTTAAATGAATTCACATTCAATAGATTAAAGGCACAATGCGCCATATGTGAGAGGGTCCTCATTCTACATATTTGGAGTCAAATAGATGTAAAGATGCATTGACATTCGGGGCGTAATTTTAAAAATCACTTCAGTATATGGTTTTAATAATACCTTCAGTAAATAGATAAAAAAACCAAACCCATCTTCCTTGGTTCTCTCCAGCAACTGAAAGTCTCCACCTTTGACCCCAGCAACTTTTGGACTTGCCAACTTGTTCAGAGTCATGCAGTTTGAAAATTTGAGCCTTTTTCAACAACACACTTATTTCCTTCCTCCTTACCTGCTCCGTTTCCAAGACTGCTGTCTTCACTCCCCACAACATTACCTAGTTCTGCTCTTATCCCTCCCTTAACCAAAGGTGTGGTTCATGCTTTCATCACCTCAAGCCTCAGCTCTGCCAGCATTGTCTTAGCAGACATTTCTGTCTCAGCTCACCCATTACCAGTCCAGTCATTCAGTCAACATCCTCCCCCACACAGCGGTTCATCCGCAAGTAGTACTTGGCAAGATCAAGAGTGTTGGGACTTGTGTCAAGATTGGACTTAATTCCAAGACTGAGCAATGTGGTTGACTCTGAACTCCTTCTGAGCAATTAGAGACGGGCAGTAAATGCTACCTAGCCAGCAATGCCCTCATCCTGTGAATGAATAAAGAAAAGAAATCACGGGTGTCATTTAAAAAGAATTCAGAATCTCTTAGCAAAGCCAGGAACATCTTTTTCAAAAGACAGCAATCATTGTTTGTGAGTGCCCAGCGATTAGTGATGTGGATAATGACAGTAACCCAGTCCACTATAATTTTTGCAGCAGCATTTTCAGCACATTGAACCTTTCTGTTGCAACATCTGGTTTTACTGCATAGTCTCCAGCTGTTATAATAGTGGTTGTGCTTTGCTAAGCTCTCACAATAACTTCATTGCCTCTACCCCACTGCAGAGACGCACTCTTTTATGGGAATTGCAATCTCCAAATAACTTCAGTTTTACAAAATTAAAGATTTTGAGAACAAAAACATACAGCCTTCTCAACCTTTTTTGATTATTCATACACATATTTCTTCAGAATCATGATTTTTGAACTCATGTGCATCTTACCTGAAGTTTAACAATTGTGTTGATGTGTTCATTGTTTTTTTCTAAATACTTATGCAAGAATTCCCTATAAATGTCAAACTCATAAATTATGGCTAAGGGATTTCCCGATTGGTTATGAACCAGGCAGTAAGTCTGGCCCACATCTCTCCTGGGGTTTGAAACCTTCATCCAAATGAACAAGTTGTCTGACTATCAATGTACATAAATTTTCTCCATGACACAATTTCCTTTCCTCAGGAAACAGCAGATGTAATAGGCCTCTTTTTTTGAATTATAAAAATTTAAATGTTGAGTTCTCCTAACCTATAAACAGCTGATCTAGAATTTCTCATCCCTAATTGCCCCTTAAACCAGTGGCTGCTGAATATCATCCTGTGGCTCTGGGAAAACATGTAGGCAAGACCGGGTGAAGACTGCAGATTTCCAATCCTAACGAGTTTAGCTAGATGTGGTTTCTCCATCATGAATGATTGTGGTCACCATTTCTGAGATTAGTGTTCAATTCTTGAAGTTAAAACTGAATTTAAATTCCGCCAGCAACCCTGAAAGGTTTTGAACCCATCTACCCAGAACATTGGGTCTTGATCATTAATCCAGTGATATTTCCACATTGCTACTCTCTCCACCTAACTGTCCTGCTCCACCTACCCTCCTGCCTACAAATGCACAAGCCAATAAGTAGTCTTTCTCCCAGTTCAAATAATATTGTAACTAGGAATTAAAAGCGTTTAAAGAAATTTTTAAAAGTACAACACAATTTTATTTTCAAGATTCCTATGTTTTCTCTCCTAATGAAGCTTGCAGCAGTGTCTAAAAGATAATTTTTTCCATTGCTGGGGATCCCAGGGCAAACCTGGAGAACTGACATCTCTAACAGTGCCATTTTTTTTGCTTTTCCTGAGTATCCAGCCCAGAGACAAGGAGAGTGAAATACCATGTATAAAAGCTTATCTCAAGTAGATGTGGGCCTCATAACTTTTGCTTAGTGTTCTAAAGAAGGATCACTGGACTTGAAACATGAACTCTTCTTTCTCTCAACAGATGCTGCCAAACTTGATGAGTTTCTCCAGCAATTTCCACTTTTGGTACTTCCATAATTTTGGGTTGTAAGAGATCAATAGTCTTTAGTGCCAGGTACCTAATAATTCAAATGATTAGATTATGAATGATAATTTGAATTTTTTAGAAGCCACACAACACCGGGTTATCATCCTACATGAAAACTTAAGATCACAAGCTTTTAAAGCACTTTTAGTTCAGTAGATGAAGACATCACCTGATGAAGGAGCAGTACTCAGAAAGCTTGTGATTTTAAATAAACCTGGTGTTGTGTGACTTCTGACTTTGTCCACCCCTGTCCAACAGCAGCATCTCCACATTTTGATTTTCTTTAGCTATGTAAGCCTTTGCTTCACTCCATCAGGACAGTCTTTTACAGTATAGCGGAAAGAAAAGATACATTTTCCTCTTACCCTCATCAGGACATTCTGCAAGAATACCAGTGCTGGGGAAAGACCAACATTTATACCGCCCGCATGTAGTATTCTCCTCTCACGCAACATAAATGTTGGCTTTCCCCTTGAACTGCTATTCTTGCAAATCATTCAGATGTAGGCAAGACAAAAAGCTTCAACAAAATGTGGCTTCTATCAATGATACTCAACTTCAGTACAATCAAACTACTATATGTCTTCTTTGATTTTCATTTCCATTTAGTGGGGCTGAGGGTAGAGTGAGCCTGGAGCTGAGGAAAGGGGGGAATTAGATACTGGTGAGCAAAGGACGTTTATGTCCCAGAAAGCGAAGGGGGTTAGGTCCTGGGGTGGGATGGTGAGGGGGTGGCGAAAAAGGGCCAAGCATTGTCAACTGAAGGAGGTTTGAGCCCAGAGAGGCTGGAGATGTGGGTTGGTAGCAGAGGTGCGTTGGATTCTGGGGGTGAAAGGGGAACTGGGTTCCTGTCAAGTGAAGGGTTTCAGGGTCTGCGATGAGTGGGTGGGTGGATGAAGGGGTTCCAGCCCGCTGTTTGTGAAGAGGTGGAGCTGAGGTCGAGTTCCTGAAATTTCACTTCAGGTTCTGGAGATGCAATTGTTCCAGGGGAAGTGTGGTTGGGAGCATTTGTAAGTTATGTGTGGGTCAGTTAGATAGTTACTTGGGAGTTAGCCTACATATTTAATCATCTAACCCTTCTTGACTAATTGTTTCTTAATTTCATCAGAGCTTTAATTTATGTGCACAATTTTGGAGCATTCCAAATGTTGAGGAATTGTCCAGTGGAAGCTGGGCAATTCCTTTGAAATCTGCTATAATGGGGATTCTGCAGGGTCTCCATGTGCACCTCCCTTCTACACAGGAATAACAACTGCCTGACCATCAGAAAATCCAGGCCAGCATTTATCTGGTGACCATCCATTGCTTAAAATCTGCACCAAACAGCAGGCAGCTGCTCTCAGTCAATGGAATAATATTTAGCCTCCAATTTGTTTCTCTTTAGCCACCAAAATAAACGAAGGCTGGAAATAGAGACAGCCACAGGAAATCTCTGCGTAAAAGACCATGTCACATCCATGAGTCCAAGGGAAAAATGTACCCATGTGGTTTCTCTATGTTGATTTTGAAATTAACAGAATGTAAACATAAACTTCTTCTCTGATTGTTGAAATATTTTGAAAGTTTCACTCAATCCATCACCGCACATTATGGTAGCAAAAGGCTGTAGCATCTCAATTGCACCACACAGTTGCCAATTGAAATTGTTCCAGAGATTTTACCTTCACAACACATATGAAGCCCATTGCACTCTGAGTCAGGTTGGCTCCAGTTAGCCAGTTTGCCCTGTAGAATAAATGCCAACAGCATGGGCCCAATCCCCACAATGGCTGAATTTAACATGAAGGGCTTGCCTTCACAATCCCTCCCCTCACCTTAGACATGGTGACCTTATGGTTAACCCAAACCCAGTCATCTCTCCCTTCCTCCTTCTCTAATGGTTAAGCAGCATTGTACATAGAACATAGAACATAGAACAGTACAGCACAGAACAGGCCCTTCAGCCCACGATGTTGTGCCGACCATTGATCCTCATGTATGCACCCTCAAATTTCTGTGACCATATGCATGTCCAGCATCTCTTAAATGACCCCAATGACCTTGCTTCCACAACTGCTGCTGGCATCGCATTCCATGCTCTCACAATTCTCTGTGTAAAGAACCCGCCTCTGACATCCCCTCTATACTTTCCACCAACCAGCTTAAAACTATGACCCCTCGTGTTAGCCATTTCTGCCCTGGGAAATAGCCTCTGGCTATCAACTCTATCTATGCCTCTCATTATCTTGTATACCTCAATTAGGTCCCCTCTCCTCCTCCTTTTCTCCAATGAAAAAAGTCCGAGCTCAGTCAACCTCTCTTCATAAGATAAGCCCTCCAGTCCAGGCAGCATCCTGGGAAACCTCCTCTGAACCCTCTCCAAAGCATCCACATCTTTCCTATAATAGGGCGACCAGAACTGGACGCAGTATTCCAAGTGTGGTCTAACCAAAGTTTTATACAGCTGCAACAAGATCTCACGACTCTTAAACTCAATCCCCCTGTTAATGAAAGCCAAAACACCATATGCTTTCTTAACAACCCTGTCCGCTTGGGTGGCCATTTTAAGGGATCTATGTATCTGCACACCAAGATCCCTCTGTTCCTCCACACTGCCAAGAATCCTATCCTTAATCCTGTACTCAGCTTTCAAATTTGACCTTCCAAAATGCATCACCTCGCATTTATCCAGGTTGAACTCCATCTGCCACCTCTCAGCCCATCTCTGCATCCTGTCAATGTCCCGCTGCAGCCTACAACAGCCCTCTATACTGTCAACGACACCTCCAACCTTTGTGTCGTCTGCAAACTTGCTGACCCATCCTTCAATCCCCTCATCCAAGTCATTGATAAAAATTACAAACAGTAGAGGCCCAAGGACAGAGCCCTGTGGAACACCACTCACCACTGACTTCCAGGCAGAATATTTTCCTTCTACTACCACTTGCTGTCTTCTGTTGGCCAGCCAATTCTGTATCCAGGCAGCTAAGTTCCCCTGTATCCCATTCCTCCTGACCTTCTGAATGAGCCTTGTAGGTTGGTAAAACTACAATACCGTTATTATTCCATAACAAGGAGAGAACTTGGATTCTCAAAGTGTCTTATCACATCTACTGAGGCCCCCTAGCAGTGCTGAAAGTCTTTTGAAATGTGATTTTGGCCCAGCGTGGTGCCCTGTAGGCCTAGTGTGGTGCCCTCTCAGCCCAGCATGTTGCCCACTCGGCCCAGCTGGTTGCCCTCTTGGCCCAGCATGTGTCCTCTTGACCCCAGTGTGGCAGGCTCCTGGCACAGCCTGGCAGAGTGTGGCAGTCTCATGAAGCCTGTGGTGACCCCCTGGCCCAGCGTGGCAGTTCCCCAGCCCAGCATGGCTATTTCCCAGCCTGGCCTGGTGCGACAGTCACCCGGTGGCATATGCCAGTCACTCAGTCCACATGGCCTCCGTGTGGAACTCTGGTATCAAGGTAGTTCCAGAGCAGTCTGCTGGCCTCGGGACACTCGAGGTGTGGCCCAGTGTCAAGGCCCAGTGCAGCTCGGAGGTGAGGTATCAACGTGGGCTGGTTTGGAGGGACTGTTGTTCTGAATGTTCCATTTTCTAACTTATTCCTACAATCAGTAATGCTGCACTTCTTATTTCTTTATTCCTCTAATTTTTTTTTCTTTCAGCAATTGTACTGAAGGATCTGTACCTAGGTACCTTGTGCCTAAGACAGCGCCATAAGTGGCAACTTGTAAACTTTTCACTGTACTCATTGAGTACATGTGACAATAAAGCTAGTTCAATTCAATTCAGTTTGCTGTGCAGTGAAATACTGTTTGTAGTTTCGTGCACAGCAAGATCCCAGAAGACAAAAATGTGGCCGGGTCACCTTTGGTTGCTGGTAGGATGCTGGGAAAACTCTACCATTATTCCTGAAATACTAAGCAGGTGAGTGGGACCTAGGCGCTTCATATTATTTGAAGGACAGCACCTCCAGAAATGTTGTACTCCCTCCGTAAGCCTGTGCATTGTTTTGAAATAGTGTAAAGCTAGAGACAGTGGCAGTACAAAGCAACTTGGGGAAACCAGGTACGAGGGATATTAAAATGTCACCTTGAGTTGAATGCAAGGAGGCTATGGAGGCTATGCTCCAATATGCAGGGCATTAGTGACAGTTTGTCTCTGTGCTCACTCAGGGTGTTCAGGATCTCAGAAGCAGCTCGGAGAAGTTTGCAACAAAAACAAAGTTACTGGAAAAGCTCAGCATTTCTAGCAGCATCTGTGAAGGAGACATTTCGGGTCCGGTGACCCTTCCTCAGAACTGATGGTGGCTGGGAAAACGCCAGTTTATATGTAAAAAATGGGGAGGTGGGTGTGGTAGGGAGAAATTAAAAGAAAATAGCTCAAAGAGAGAGAAAGACAGTTGGACAGACAAAGGAGTTGCTAATTATCAGGCTGGGAGGGCGAACAGTTGTAAATGGGGACTGTTAGTGACTAACAACTGGGCGTGTGTAATGACAGGCTACGTGGTAACAAGGCTTGGTATATGGGGCAGGGAGCTGGGGCATGAGAGAGTTTAAGTCTTAAAATGATTGAATTCAATATTGAGTCCGGAGGGCTGTAGGGTCCCCAAGCAGAAAATGAGGTGTTGTTCCTCCAGATGGCACTGGGCTTCACTGGAACACTGCAGCAAGCCGGAGACAGAGATGTTGGCTGGGGAGCAGGGTGGTGCATTGAAGTGGCAGGCAACAGCAAGTTCAGGGTCTTTTTTGCGAGCAGAACTTAGACGCTCTGCAAAGCGGTTAACAAGTCTACTCTTTATTTCCCAAACTTCCCAGAGAAGTTTGTGCCCGATTAATACCTGAAATAAACGGATTGCCTTATGAGGAAAGGGCACAGAGACACAGGCTGTATCCTCTGGAGTTTAGACAAGTCAGAGGTGACTGAACTAAAACATACAAGTTCCTGGGGGGGGTCTTGACCAGCTGGATGTGAAAAGGATACTTTATCTTGTGGGAAAAGCTAGAACTTGGGGTCATAGCTTAAAAATAATCTTTCACCTATTTAAGAGGTGAGGAAAAAATATTCTCAGAGTTTGTGAGTCTTTGGAATTCCTTTCCTCAAAAGGCAATGGATGTAGAATTTTTAAATATTTTTCAGGTAGAGATCAATAGATTCCTGATTACCAACAGGATGAAAGTTTATCAGGGATATTCTGGAATGTAGATTCGAGTAGACTCCCTACAGAGTGGAAACAGGATCTTCAGCCCAACAAGTCCACACCGCTCCTTGAAGCATCCCACCCAGACCAATCTACCTATAACCCACACACCCCTGAACACTACGGGCAATTTAGCATGGCCGATCCACCTAGCCTGCACATCTTTGGACTGTGGGAGAAAACCGGAGCACTCGGAGGAAACCCACGCAGACACAGGGAGAATGTGCAAACTCTGCATAGACAGTCGCCCGAGGCTGGAATCGAACCTGGGCCCCTGGCGTTGTGAGGCTGCAGTGCTAATCACTGAGGCTGAGGTTAAAGTCAGATCAGCCATGATCTCAATGAATAGTAGGACAAGCTCGAAGGGCCAAGTGGCCAGCTCTTGTTCCTTGTTTATATATTCGTAGAAGCAGGAAGAATGCTAGCTTTTATACATAGATGACCAGTGTACAAAGAGGTGGAAGTCATCTTTCAGCTATATAAAGCCCGAGATAGTATCCCTGCAGGGTGGAAGCAGGCCATTCAGCCCTCTGAGTTTACATTGACCCTTTGAAGAACATCCCACCCAGCCCATCCTACCATCCTCTCCCTGTGACTTTACATTTCCCATGGCTACACATAACCTTCACACCCTTGGACACTGTGGGGTAATTTAACATGGCCAATTAATTTAGCCTGCACATCTTTGGACAGTGGGACAAAAGCAGAGCACCCAGCAGAAATCCAAGCAGACACAGAGAGAATATGCAAACTCTACACAGACAGTTGCCTGAGGCTGGAATTGAACCAGTGTCCCTAGCACGGTCATGCAGCAGTGCTAAACACTGAGCCACCATATCACCAATTACACTGATGCATTATGAATCATAGGCATCTCAACTGAGTAAGAAATATTGGCTCTGGAGGGAATGTAGTTTAACAAGATTATACCTGGGTTCCGAGGATCAAAGCTACAGGGAGAGTTTGTAAAACCTATTATTTTCCCTGGAATTTAGGAAGTTAGGGATGAAATAATTGGAATTTTCAAAATGTTGAGAGGAACAAGTCAGGCATATGCTGAAAAACTATTTCTGTTGGTTAAGGATCCAGGGTTAAGGGTATCGTTAAAAAAAATGGAACCAGGTGTTTCAGGAATGAAGTTAAGAATGATTTCTTCCCTCAAATGGTGACAGAAATTTTGAAATCTCTTTAGAAAATAGCGGTCAATGCTGCATCAATGAAATCTAAGATTGATTGATATTTTTAATCAAAGATATTAAGCATATGTCCAAGAATTTAGCTATGCTAGCCTTTACTTTTTGGGGGAATAAATGTCTGCAATATGAAGCAAAACTCAATGTTTGCTATTCCACATATTTGGTGAAGTAAGCCTGACAGCTAACTTTGCAGCTTTTGTGCTCCCTGACTGATTTCACAACCTGTCATTATCACAGTGGAGCGCCTGATAGTTCGAAGTTTGCTTCACATTTTCAAGTGCTTATAAAGCCTTTTAACAGAAGTGCACACACAAATATTTCTTTTCATAAGGGATCAGGTGGTTAAAGGAAGTGAAATGTAGTGAATGGTTTTTCATCAGAGAGATTATTTTTAAAAAATGAATAAATCAATGGATCGTAATAAATTTATTTTGTTCCATTTCATCATGTGTCCTGGGGTCCACCTTTGGTACACATTGGATGGATTGGTATGGTATAAGGGAAAGAGATAGTTTTTGGTGCATGGACTGACAAGAGTTGGCCTTTCATTGGTAAAGGGGCTCTAAGGCCATGTGTGGTTTGGTGCAAGAATTAGCAGGGCAGTTAAGAGGTGCAATGGATGGTGGATAATTTTAACATCTAGTGTATAAGAGTCCAATGGAGTGGGTGGGATTCCTGAAAGGGCACAGATTAGCACAGCTGAGGCAGGGGGACTGAATGAGGTTGGGAAGGGATGTTATGTGCAGTGAGGACTGGGGAATGGCAGAAATATGACTTCCATGGTTTCTTCTCCCTTTAACAACTTCATACCCTACCAAGTCAATGTAGCCCCTTGGTTTCCCCAACCCTGCATTTAACGTTCAGTTCAAAACAGAGCAATGCGGAACAATAGGAAGTTAGGCTGACAATGCCCTGAATCAAATATGAGTAACAACATCTGATTTACGATTATTAAGGAGGATTACATAAAAACAGAGAAAATAGGAGCAGGAGTAGGCCATTCAGCCCTTCAAGCCAGTTCTGTCACCAATATGATCGTGTCTGATCATCCTACTCCTTACCTGTTACAACTTTTATTTGTATCCTTTAATCCCATTGGCCCTAAGAATTACATTTATCTCATTTTGAAAACATTCCATGTTTTATCCTCAACTGCTTTCTGTGGCAGAGAATTCCACAGGCTCCCCACTCTCTGGGTGAATAAATTTCTCCCCATCACAGCCCTAAATGGCCATCCCTGTATCTTTAGACTGCCACCCATGAAGAAACATCCCCATTGAGAACATTCCTCCTATGTTTATCCTGTCTAGTGCTGTTAGAATTTTATAGGTTTCTTTGCAATCCATCTCATTCTTCTAAACTCCTCTGAATATAGCCCTGACTGATCCAATCCCCCTTCACACGTCAGTTTTGCCACCCCAGGAATCAGTCTGGAAAATCTTTGTTTCACTACCTTCAAAGCCAGAACATACTTCCTCAGACAAGGAAACCAGGACTGCACAAAGTGCTCCAAGTGATCTCACCAAAGACCTGTACAATCCCATGATACACTTACTTATTGGACATTGATGAGGCCACTTTCAGAGTGTACAGTTCTGGTTGCCTTGCTATACGCAGGATATTATTAAATTGGAGAAGGTTTACAAGGATGTTACCACGACTGGAGGGTTTGAGTTCTAAGGATAGACTGCATAGGCTAGGGTATTTTTTCAGGGTTCCGTATAAGAGATTGTAGCATGTCATTATAGAGGTTTATAAAATCATGAGGGGCATAAATAATGTGAATATCAAAGGTCTTTTCCCAAGGATTGGGGATTTCAAAACTGGATGGCAAATGCCGATGTGGAATGAGCTGCCAGAGGAAGTGGTAGATGCAGGCACTACATTTTCAAGACATTTGGACAGATACATGAAACGGAAAGGTTTAGAGAGAGATAGTCCAAGCTCAGGCAAATGAGGCTAGTTTAGTTTGGGAAACTTGACTGGCATGGATGAGTTGGAGAAAAGGGACTGCTTCTATGCTGTATAACTCTATGACTCTAAAATAACTGCAGCAAGACATCCCTGTATTTCAATCCTCTCATTCTGAAGGCCAGCGTACCATTTTTCCTCCAATCCCTCTATGCAGCAACAGACGAAGGTGGTCGTAGAGTAGAATGCTTCATCTAGAGTTCGTCCACTCCATCCATTTCTTTTCTGTTTTTCTCTCTTTTTTTCTTTCTTTTTCTTTCTTGCTGTTCTTCATTCCCCGCCTCACTGCGGACCTGGTGAGACATCCCCATGGCCTGCCATGCCAGTGTCTTAGCCTGGTGCCCTGACCCAGTATGGTGGTCTCTCAGCCCAGTCTGTCGGCTCAGCATGGCGGTGTCTCGGTTGGGTGTTGCAGTGTTTCGGCGTGTGGGTGGGACCTGCCTGGGCATGGTCTGGAAGCAGCGGAAGGAGATGTGGGAGGTAACAGCTTCAGCAGTGGCGGCAGTGTTGGCATTGCTGCCCAATGTGGGAAGAGCGAGGGGTGAAGGAGCCCGCCTGGTATCTGCTGTAGCGAGCTCGAAAATAAGCAGCTGAGGACCCCAGGAGAGTGAGCTAAACGGAAAACTCATAGAAGATTGTTGAACTTCTAACTTTATTCCTGTATTTTTCCTGTTTATATTCAGAAGGACTTTAGTGTTAACTATTACCTTATTTCTTTATTTTTCTTCTTATTATACGAAGATAATGCTTAACCTTTTTAACTTTGTACCTAAGTTTTTGTACCAGAGTACCTTTGTGCCTAAGTTGGAGCTGTATGTGGTGAGATTAGACACTTTTCACTGTACTCCTAATTTCTGTACTTGAGCACACATAATAATAAAATCTAAATCTAAATCTACCTCCTTTACTGTCTGTGTGTCTGCATGCTTATTTACAGTGCCTGGAATATAAGGACACCCAGGTCTCATTGTACATTCCCTTTTACCGTCTGTTGCCCTTCAGATAGATAATAATCTGCCGGCTTGTTTTTGCTACTAAATTGGATAACCTATCATTTATCTATGTTATATTTCATCTGCTATGCATTTGCTCACTCACTCAACTCATCAGTTCATTTGAGATGAACACCTCCTCAGTAAATAACATGAATCAGTGTCTCACCAGCACATTATTTGTACAGCTGTTTTCAATTTAATTTGGAGAGTAAATGTTTGTACCGAGATCCAAATTAAGACAAAGTTTG
This sequence comes from Stegostoma tigrinum, assembly GCF_030684315.1. Lineage (NCBI taxonomy): Eukaryota > Metazoa > Chordata > Chondrichthyes > Orectolobiformes > Stegostomatidae > Stegostoma > Stegostoma tigrinum. The sequence continues at coordinate 9,319,018 of NC_081383.1, read as the reverse complement.
ATTTTACTTCCTTAACACATCCCCTAACCCCTTTCCGTCCACTGCTCTTCAACATATTGATGAAGGCAAATACAGCTTCCATCTATATCATTCATTGTCCAGTTCCTCATTCAGAGGACCACCTCTAGGTGTGAGCCCAGAGACTGACACACTTAGAGAAATTATATTTAAGCCCAAACTCTAGCTAAGCCAGGTTACATCCACATCTAACTGCCACAAGCTATGATAGGTTCCATCAGGAGTTACTGAGCAGTAAACAGGAGCAGGCCCCCCCACAACTGCACCCCCCCAACCCTCCCCATCATCCTAGTGTTGTGTAAAGCTTAAGAGAACAGGAAAGTCCTACTAATATTGTAGGAACCCAAACCCAGCCCAGGCTGAGATCAGGAATCTCACTGTATACCAGAAATGCCCTCATTCTTCTAGTTAATAATTCTTGTGGGCTCTAAAGATCCTGTAAAGGGGCAGAAACTGTGCATGGGCACTAAGTACGACGTCAAAATAAGAATTAGGAATTGACGCAGACTCAGTGGGATGAAGGACCTGTTCCTGTGTGGTACTGTATTATTGTACTTTAAAATAAGTGCACAAAATTCCTCACTTTATCCGATTTTCAAACCCAACTCGATGGAGTGCATGGAAGAGGTTTCTGTACTGAACAACATTGAATATTACAAGTAAGAAGACTCTAGCTACAAATAAACAGCTACAAACCATCACATAAAAAATTATCCTTAATAACAAAGTGTGAAGCTGGATGAACACAGCAGGCCAAGCAGCATCTCAGGAGCACAAAAGCTGACGTTTCGGGCCTAGACCCTTCAGCAGAGAAGACTATCCTGTAGATTTCAGACTCAGATTCTCTCACACGTACACATACACACACACAGACACACACACAGACACACACACACACACACACACACAAACACACACAGACACAGATACATACACACACACACACTCGCTCTCTCTTTCACACACACACACACACACACACACACACACACACACACACACACACACACACACACCTTCATGTTGGATGTGGGTTTTGACTGCAGAGAACAGACACAGCTCCTCAGCTGATGGGGATCTGATCATTTCTCTGGATCTTGTTCAAATCCCTAGGGTGTTCAGTTACCTGAAAGCTAATGGCATTGTTGTTGGTGGGCAAAAGGCCTTTGTCATCAACAACTCATCACTTTTCCATGAACCAATCATTTTTTTGATGCCTAGTAAAGCTGCATCTGAATACAGAACTCCTCGGTTCCAGTTCATCTGCATCCACTTCAATTGTTGCTTCTTCAAACAGTTACTGCTGTATTGGGTAGTAGTTAGGCTACTTTTGGTATACTGCGTGCAATTCTGGTCTCCTTGCTATAGGAAAGAAAATGTTAAACTTGAAAGGGTTCAGAAAAGATTCACAAGGATATTGCCAGGGTTGGAGGGAATGAGCCCTAGGAAGAGGCTGAATACGCTGGGGCTATTTTCCCTGGAGCGTTGGAGGCTGAGGGGTAAGCTTACAGAGGTTCATAAAATCATGTAGGGCATGGTTAGGGTGAATAGTCAAGGTCTTTTCCCCAGGGTAGGGGAGTCCAAAACTAGAGGGCATAGGTTTAAAGTGAGACAGGAAAGATTTAAAAAAGGCCTAAGGGGGAACTTTTACACGCAGAGGATGGATTGTGTATGGAATGAGCTGCCAGAGGAAACGGTGGTGTCTGGTACAATTAAAACATTTCAAAGACATCTAGATGGCTACGTGAATAGAAAGGGTTTAGCGGGATATGGGCCAAATGCTGGCAAATGGGACTAGATTAATTTAGTATATTTGGTACAAGTTGGACCAAAAGTTCTGTTTCTGTCCTGTATGACTCTATGACTCCATACCTGTATAAATGATGTTTGCCATGAAAGTCAGGTTTTTGTTTTTCAAAATATGCAGTAATCCTTGCAAAACAATGGTCATAAAACAGCTCTTTCTCACTTCAATCCACAAAGCCACAAAAATAAAAGGACAAGAGCTTTACATTGTACAGGTTGGGCTTCAGCACCCTGGAGCACATTCACAACAACAGTATGGGAACCCTACACCACATCGGCCAGAGATTTTCAAGGAGGAAGGTCACTACCAAAATCTTACGATACTTTGGGACAGACAACAAATGCTGGTGTTGCCAGTGATGCCAACATGCCATGGAAGACAAATTAATTGCCAACTTCGATTGCCTAGTCAAGTCCGTGAGAGTGGCTTGAACCTATAACCATCTGACTCAACTACAAAAGTGTTAGTCACTGAGCCAAGTATAGATAGAAGCCCCAAATGAAAGCTCTCCTGAGATCAGCAATTGGCACTTCTGCCCATCAATCACTTGGGCACAAATAAAGCAATCACTACTACAAGCAGGCCAATGAAAACCTATGGAAGAATATTACAGATTCATTACTATTTCGGGGACTTTTAAGGATTAATCTGCTTTGTAACCGTCAATGACCTACAGGCTGAGATGCTTAGAGAGATGTTTTAATGCCTTGGTAAATGTTACACAATTAATTTATCCTTGGACATAGTCGAGGGATATGGGTTGGGCCGTTTAGGACTGAGATGAGGAGAAATGTCTTCATCCAGTGAGCAGTGAGCCTGTGGATTTCTCTGCCATAGAATGTATTTGAAGCCAAAACATTGAACGTTTTCAAGGAGGAGTTAAATATAGCTCTTGGGGTTAAAGGGATCGAAGGGTAAGGGGGAGAATGTGGGAACAGGGGACTGAGTTGAATAATCAGCCATGATCACATTGAACAACGGAGCAGGCTGGAAGGGCTGAATGGTCTACTCTGCTCCTATTTCCCATTTCTCAATATTTATCACATCAGCCAATATCATGAATTCTGTAAAGGGGAAGAGGAAACCTGTGTCATTAATGATTACCACAAATGAATAGGAAAAAACCCAAGATAACGAAGTGTGAATTTGGATAAACACAGGAGGCCAAGCAGTATCCTAGGAGCTCAAAAGCTGGCGTTTCGGACCCTTCATCAAAACAAAACTCACTTAGGTCATCTTCAGAAAATGGGAAATACTTATGGGACAAATTTGAAGAAATTGTGTAAACAATGATTCTGTAGACATTCCACAACCTCTTTATTTGATGTAAATCACCGTAACAATCTCATATTAATGTTGATGCAGAATTAAGCACAGTAATATGCTGCAGGCATTTATGTCAAAAGGTCAAGTGCCATAGTCCTCATAGAACTGCTGCCAATGTCAACTTGCCTTATGGCTGATCAAAGGCACAGTGGATATGGGAGGCTGGGGGTGGGAATTGCTTTGAGGGGATCTAACACAAACACCCGTTTGTAAAGCTTTGTTGACCAATGTCTCAGTAGCTCCTCTAACCCTGGCTCAGAATGATCAGGCCATGAAATTCATGACCAATGCAGCTATTGAAGTGAAATCAATCCCAATGAGTAAGAGGGAATTAGTCAAAAAACTTAATGGGCCTGGGGAACGGGGCAGGAAAATAGGATTAACGCATTTTGCATCTATAAGTAGTACAGCATCAGGCACTGTGAGTCAGAATAACTTCCTCATGTTGCTTAAATTTCTGTGGTTTTATGATGTTCTGACCTCCCAGCCACCCCTGACACCACCCTCAGATTCCCCAAGGTAAGAAATGTGCGTTGGGATGATTGCCTCCCAGAGATGTGAATTATTGCAGTGTCTAAGATTTTCCCAAGCAAAAAGCAACGGTGCAAGTAGTAATTCCCAAGTGAATGTGGATTCACTGCACAGTGAACTCTGCTACAAAAGGTCTCAGCTGTTGACTAAACAGTCTGGACTGCACTTGGTTTTCCCACAGCAGAATGTTCAAGCCCTGTACTCAGCAGTTGTGAGAGTCAAGCTCCTATTACCAGAGAAGGGGCACATCTTCCATGGTAGAAGTAAGCCACGGATTGGATCCTAACTAATGTATCCAGGACCTTCAGAAAGACTCTATGTCTCTCTTACATAAACTTCCGGTTGCTGACTCAGTTCCTCAATGATTGTTTCCCAAATGGATAAACTATGACTTACTAGAATTTGTCCACTAGAATAGTCCACTAGAATGTGGACTTCACCAGTTTCAAAATCTCCCCTTCCCCCACTGCATCCCTAAACCAGCCCAGTTCATCCCCTCCCCCCACTGCACCACACAACCAGCCCAGCTCTTCCCCCCCACCCACTGCATCCCAAAACCAGTCCAACCTGTCTCTGCCTCCCTAACCGGTTCTTCCTCTCACCCATCCCTTCCTCCCACCCCAAGCCGCACCCCCAGCTACCTACTAACCTCATCCCACCTCCTTGACCTGTCCGTCTTCCCTGGACTGACCTATCCCCTCCCTACCTCCCCACCCACACCTTCTCCACCTATCTTCTTTACTCTCCATCTTCGGTCCGCCTCCCCCTCTCTCCCTATTTATTCCAGTTCCCTCCCCCCATCCCCCTCTCTGATGAAGGGTCTAGGCCCGAAACGTCAGCTTTTGTGCTCCTGAGATGCTGCTTGGCCTGCTGTGTTCATCCAGCCTCACATTTTATTATCTATGACTTACTAGAATCATGATTTAGCTCTCACATGCTCAAAATATCCCTGGTACTGGATTTCTGAACTTTTCTCCATTTGGAACATTCCTATGCAGCAACTATGTCATAATGAATAATTATTTAACTAGAGAAACCTGTAATGAGCAGACTGGACCAGTTCCAACAGCGTAGTTAATGTACCAACACTGGAGAGCATTTTCTCTGTTTATTCAAAGAAACGCAAAATAACGCACACTGTTTTTGGCTTCATGACTAAGGGCGCAGGGTACAAGAGCAAGTTGATGTTGAACTTATATAAGAAACTTGGTAGACTTCAGCTGGAGTGTTGTGTAGAGTTGTGAGGGGCCACACTATAGGACAGATGTGAAAGCTTTGGTGAGAGTACAGAAGTATTTGACAAGAATGGTTCCAAGATGAGAAACTTCAGTGATAAGGGTACATGGGGACTGTTCTCCTTGCAGTGAAGAAGGCTCAGAGGAGATTTGACAGAGGTTTTCAACAGGCTGAAGAGAATAGACAGGAAAAGCTGTTCCTGCTCATGAAAGGAACAAAAATGAGAAAGTGAGTTTTAAAATGATGTGTAAAAAGCAGTGAGGGTGATTTGAGAAAATAAAACTTTCTCACACAGCAAGTAGTTAGGGTATGGAATGCACTGCTTGGAAATATGGTGGAAGTAGGTTTAATTGAGGCATCCAAGAAGAGCATTGGATGGTTATTTGCACTGAAATAATGTGTTAGGATACGGGCAACAGTCAGAAGATTGATATGAGGGAATGAAACTCGTTTTAAGAGCTGATGCAAATACAATGGGCTGAATTAACTTCTTCTCCACTGTAACAATTCTGTGAAGCAAAATATTGTCCTTTTGATTCAGCTGTGGTGAGTTTCAAGGGGAAGCCTCCCTGACTGAGAAAATCCTGGACAACATTCATCACAAGTTAGCAATTTTTTTTGGGAGTGAATGAAACCTTCAGCAAATATCTCAGCAAGAAGCCCTTCGGGGAATTCACCACCAGTAACTGGGTTACGCTGATGCATGTGTGAAAATTAGAACATTAATTGCGCAATTGGAGTATTTAATTATAACAAATACAGGATTTTTCTCAACTCTGGGGTCACAAAGATCAAAACCTAAAGGACAATTAGATTTTACCCTATAATGTAGATGAGGTCATCGGGCTTGTATTTTCCACTCTGAAGTAAACATTACTGAGATTAATACAATGGGCCTGAGAGGTCTTTGGCTTCATTTTATGGTCGGCAGACCCACACTGACTACATATGAGATCTGTATCCACTCTCCATCCCCCTAACTCATTGGTCTTTTAAAGATTCTGCTCCTCAGCCAAAATCCAGTCATTTTTCACCTCCATCAGGGAGAAAAGGTTGTTTTCTCAAATCGATTTGGCATCTCCTCCTGTCTATTAATATTTGAGGTACTATCTCATGTTTAAACTTTGGTTGACTGAGCACTTTGAGCAAGCATGGCATCAGGGTCAATGGTTGAAGGAATGATCACCATGAAGTTGTCCGGTAGGTTGACACGTCTTTCATTTTTATGTGCGAAACAAAGGATGCTTCCCTTAGGAGAAGTTCATCCTACTTTGCAAATCAGGTGATTTGCTCTTCAAATCACCAGAATATCAACAACGTAGTGAATGTTTACGGCATCCAATCCAAGCCTACAGCTGACAGCTCTCGTCTCAGCACACATTGGCTACTGCAGCCATCAGGAGCATACCTTTGAGAAGCAGGTTTGAGGGGGCAGGCACCAATAATGTAAAAGGAATTTTCTTGATGTAACTTCACTCTGTCTCTCTGGATTACAGTCTTGGGACAGTTCACTCACCCGCTAAGTCAAAGGGCCTCAGGGTAATGCTCCAATGCACCACTTTGGGGATTCTGCTCTGCCGGATGGTTTAGAATAGGATAGCAATTTATTGTCATGTATATCTTTACAAGAGAAACAGTGAAAAGTTATTTCAAACCGCCATACCATGTATCAATGACAAGAAGAAAAAATAGTAAAAATTAAGTCAAGAGTTCACCTCAGATCAATTTCAGTTTGGGGATAGCCAATTAAAATGCTAAATGTTGGAAGCCGCTGATGAAGAAGATCTCTATGCCAGGACAAGACTGCCAAACCTGGAGACACAGCCATGCCAAGCCATGACCACCCCTCTGTAATGAGTCTGCCACACTGAGGAATCGCTGGGCTGAGACTGCCATGCTGACGGGGAAGTTTATTCATCACTGAGCCCAGGCTGGGTGAAGATGTCTTCTGCCAAAGCCATTAAAAGAGTTAAGATGACAAATAGAAACAAATGGGGAGGCGATGGCCTTGTGGTATTATTGCTGGACTGTTAATCCAGAGACCCAGGTAACATTCTGGGAACCTGGGTTTGAACCCTGCCATGGCAGGTGGTGGCATTTGAATTCAATAAAATATCTGGAGTTAAGAATGTAATGATGGCTGTAAAGCCATTGTTGATTATTGGAAAAACCCATCTGGTTCACTAATGTCCTTTAGGGAAGGAAACTGCCATCTTTACCTGGTCTGGCTTCCATGTGACCCCAGACCCACAGCAATGTGGTTGACTCTTAACTACCCTCTGGGCAATTAAGAATGGGCAATAAATGCTCCTAACCAGCAATGCTCTCATCCAATGAATGAACAAAGAAAAAAAAATACAGAAAGAGGGAAAAGTTAAAAAGCTGAGCAAATTTTTGGATGGCATGTTAACCTGAACCTTCCTCTGCCCTCTCAGAAGATCCCATGACACTCTTTTAAAGAGGAGCTCAGGAATATTCTGGATGACTGAGCCAACATTTAATCTCTGACCAATATCACACATACAAGAGTTATTGCATTGATGTTTATCAGATCGCACTGTTACATTTTTGAAGGTATGGCAATCGCGATGCTTCAAAGGCCATGAAGTGTTTCAAGGCATCCAGTGGTCATAAAAGGCATTATGCAAATGTAAGCCTCCCTTTGTTTCAGGATGATTTTTCAGAAAATGCTGGATGAGCCAATTGGAGCATTGGCATGAAGCAAAACACTGAAGTTAGAGTGTATCAACAGAAGATCATAAGTATCACTGTTTTAAAATGATGGATTATAAAGAAACCAAAAACAAAAACATAAGAGATTGCTTAATCTTGGGTCAACTAACACAGCATGGAACCAGTTATTAAACTCTGGAATTCTTTATTTCTTGGCGCAGTCCCCAGGGGGTTCTGGCTGGTGAGGTGTGGGTTTGACCCAGTTGTTTGCAGTTTATTCACTTGTAGACATTACCAGAATGATACATGGTGCGATGAAATCTTTATACATGAACACAAAGGACTTAGTTCATGCAGCAGGGTTTGAATCCAACTGTTCATTAAAATTCTACCTCAACGATCACACTCACCAAACACAGGCCAGGAAGTAGTAATTACACATGGCGACAATATTGTCTTCTAAATGTTTCTTTCAGTCTAATTGTGAACCACATGAGGAACACTTACAATTTCTTTAGTAAGATTTGCATCTGCGGAGAACAAAACTTAGAAATCAATGGCATTATTTCAAAACCAGGACAATTTAAATTCAGAAATAGCTCTTTACTGTTCTGTTGTTTCTTTTATTTTCCGCCCTCTGTGTTCCCTTCACCGTTGTAGACTCCACAGAACGACATATCCCTTAATCTTGTGGTCTCGTTTCCTGCTCCTTTTGAATACCGAAATATTATTTCTCGATTAAATTTGTCAATAAAGTAAATCAGCTTTATGCAACTTGTGTGACTTGTGCACATACTGATACAATCTAAGGATTGTACCTTAGTACCTGAGGGCTGTTGCACACACACAACATGGACTAAAGGGGTCTTCTTATACTCCGGCTAATACAAAACTTGGAGGACTGTACATTCAGTCTTAGCAAATCAAGTATAAATAGAAACAGAAACAGAAATTGCTGGAAAATCTCAGCAGGTCTGGCACCATCTGTGGAGTGAAATCAGAATTAACTTTTCGGGTCGAGTGACCCTCAGAACATAAATTGAATCCAAAACTAACTCCAGAGTGGCTCTCCTGGTGACTGTTCATGAGTTCAACATGGGATTTGCAAATACCTCAAAGGAATGAGTTAATGCCATACTCAGTCAGGAGTGCACAGCTTGTACTTTCCAGTACAGGGTCACTGGATCAGGAACACTGAAACCCAAGAGCCCTGACATCAAATTGCTGTGTCCCAACCATTCCATTGAGTGAACAATTAACCTATCAACTGCCCTCCCTACAGTGTGAGGGATCTTGCTCTGTGCAAACTAGGTGCTACCTTTGGAATGCATACAGTGACTGACTTCAAAAGGTAACGAACAATTTCTAAACCAATTATGGTTATACTGGGAGCATGCCTTATAAATTCAAATTCTTCCTTTTTACATCTCACTTCAAGCAGTGCCCAAGTTTTCAATTTCAGGCCTCAAGTGCTCTTGCGCTTTTACTAATACTAAGTGAAGGGAAAATTCTCACTGATCCCTGACTAAAAGCAGGAAAGAAAAGAAATTCACAGCACAGCATTTGATAAGATTCCTGTTGAGAATCTGTGCTTTATACAAATATAGTATTACCAAGCATTAAAGAATGCTGCATGTTCTACCAGTTTCATTAGCCTGGCAAGCACAACTCGAGGATGTGACACACCAATAAAATGTCAACCTTAAGGATAAACAGACTCCTAGCAATTGCATTCTAATTCCATTAATGGTGCGATGCTTTGCAAATGAAAATGTTTCCAATGCGCCAACATTTCAAACAAACATTGTTTTGTCAAAGAATTTTGAACTCTGGTATTTAAGCTGCTTTTAACAATGAGTGTTGAAGAATCTCCTTTTTTCTGGGACATGAGATTTACCCTGCCCACACGCATCATGCATTTATTAGCAAAGGTCTGTCTGCAAACAGCCAGAAGTGGAAAGTCTTATTGGTTTTGTCTCTCTTTTGTCAAAATTTCAAGCACAAAAGTCAATTCAATGTCAACCTCATCAAGACTATCATGGTGGTAGGGAGTGAGTAGGGAAAGTAGAGTCATGACCAAGGTTCTCTGATGAAGGGCCTAGCCCCGAAACGTCAGCTTTTGTGCTCCTGAGATGCTGCTTGGCCTGTTGTGTTCATCCAGCTTCACACTTTGTTATCTCGGATTCTCCAGCATCTGCAGTTCCCATTATCTCATGACGAAGATGTTACTTCTAGTCTATGTGGCTCAGTTTTACTATCATGGGGAGGTGATGGCCTAGTGGTTTGATCACTGGACAGTTAATCCAGAGACCCAGATATTGTTGTAGGATCCTGCCACAGCAGTTGATGGAGTTTGAATTCAATAAAAAAAACTCTGGAATTATGAATCTAATGATGACTATGAATCTATTGTCGATTGTTGGAAAAATCCATTTGGCTCACTAATGCCCTTTAGTGAAGGAAACTGCCATCCTTACCTAGTCTGGCCTACATGTGACTCCAGACCTACAGCAATGTGGTTGACTCTTAACTTCCCTTTGGGCAATTAAGGATGGGCAATAAAAGTTGCCTCACCAGCGATGCCCTCATCCCGTGAATGAATAGAAAACAAATCTAGCCTTCAACAGTCTCAGTTGTGGCTTTGCAGGTATAACTCCCATTTCTGAGACAACAGCTCTCAAGACGTGAACACTTAGCTGTTTGACCAAATACATGTCTTATTGCACTCACAGGAGAAGGTAAAAAAATCCCATGGCCACTAATTCAAAGAAAAGTGCATAGGAGCTCTCTCCTGCGATCCTTATCCCTCAACTAACAATTTTTTTTCCTAGATAACAAAGTGTGAAGCTGGATGAACACAGAAGGCCAAGCAGCACCTCAGGAGCACAAAACCTGATGTTTCAGGCCTAGACCCTTCATCAGAGGGTCTGATCACAATCTCTGATCACAATTTTTTTTTCCCCCCAGGCCAGATCAGCAGTTTCCTTCCCTAAAGGGCAGTGAACCAGATGGGCATTTCCTGACAATTGGTGATGGATTCATGGTCATTATTAAATTCTTCATTCTGGATTTTTTTATTGAATTCAAATTCCACCATTGGTCATGGCAGGATTTGACACAGGACTCAGAGCATTATGTGGGTCTCTGGATTAACAGTCTGGTGATAACACCACTAGGCCAATGCACTCCCAACTTCAAACAGAATAGTAGTAGCCAAAGTTCCAAGGTTCTGCTCACTCACTAAGGAAAGACAAATGGTGGTGAGTTTAACCAGACCGTCACCATGTCTCATGTGAGGGGCATGGTTGAGAAGTTAGGACTCTCATGGTGACCTGAGTTACTGCAAGAATTGAAACCACACTGCTGGTATTATTCTGAATTGCAGACAAGTGGTCCAGCTAACTGACTGCCACAACAATGGAACCAGGTCATTATCATGCGTCTGTTTGTGCAATCTTGCATGATTTTACTGCTGAGTTTCCTTTGTTGCAACTGTGACCATACTTCAAACAGTTCGGGCTATCAAGAACTTTGAAAAGTCTGACACGGATGATGATGCTGTAAAAAAGGATTTGAAGGTCAGAGTCTGGCATAGAAGAGTACAAAAGTAGAATTTTAAGCTTAAATAACCACCGACTCTTTCAATTCTATATGAGTAAGAGTGCAAGGCAAGTTACCAATTTAACCAAAGTAATTAAACATAAAGGTTGCTAATTACATTAACAGGAATCACTGGAAATAAAATGCACTTTATGTATCCAGCATTGAGTAAGTGCCAAAAACTAGACAGAGAACATCTTGCAGAAAAGTCTAGGATGTTTAGCAGCCTTCGAGGCTTTATTATTGATAAATAGCCCCAAAGCCTGTGAGATAAGTGAATTGAATTATGAGTATTCAGAAAGGAGATAGTATAAGCGCAGGGGCAAAGGTCTTGTGGCACAGTGATAGTGCCCCTTCCTTTGGGCTAGAAGGTCCAGGTTTAAGTCCCACCTGTCTCAGGATGTCTGATAATATGTCCAAACATGTTAATTAAAAAGAATCAATGAGATGTTGCTGCAAAAATAGAAATTACTGAAAAATCTCAGCAGGCCCTGACAGCTCTGTGAAGAGAAGTCAGAGTTAACATTTCAGGTACAGTGACCCTTCTTTAGAAGTTTTGGAGTTCAAACTTCTGTTTTTGTTTCTGATCATAGAATCACAGAATCACTACAGCATGGAGGCAGGCTATTTGGCCCATTGAATCCACACTGACCCTCCAAAGAGCATCCTACCCAACCCCAGACCCTATCCTCTCCCTGTAACCCTGCACTTCCCATGGCTATTCCACCTAACTACACATCTTTGGACTGTGGGAGGAAACTGGAGGTCAGAACCCACACAGATATGGGGAGAACGTATCAACTCCACACAGACAGTCGCCGAAGGGTGGAATCGAATCTGTCTCCCTGGTGTTATTAATGATTCCCTGCATCGGCAGTTCTTCTGGTTTTTTGTTAAGATGTTATTTATTTGTATGGATATACAATGACCAGTGGAGGTCTGTCTCTTTCTAAATGGCAACACACACACACACGTACACAAACAGGTCGAAAGATCAACTATCTTAAGACAAATAAACATAGGGTTTGACCTTACTAGAAATTGGCTAAGTGCAATTTTTGGTGAGTTTTATGGAGGTTTGTCTCTGTGAGGCCTAGTCGAGCAATTGTCCCAAACTGCCTCATTAACCGACATACCCGATGCTCCTAAGGAGCCCCACTTATCCTATTCTCCCACCCATCGCAGAAAGAAATACTTGAGGCTGCCAACTCCTCCTGATGCTAGAGCCGTATGCTGCCCTGCATGGTCTCTGTGGATTGACCCGGATATGGTAGAGAAGGGAAAATTGGCTTTGTGGACAGGGACCTGGACCTCCTGGTGGATGGGTTAGAGCAGGAAAGAGCCATCCTCTTGCCCCAGGATTGACTGAGGTGACTACGATGCCGGGTCCTGCCAATGTGGCTCAAAAGTGCCACCTAGGTCAGAGCAGTGAACCATTGTCACTCTCATCTTCTCTCACGTGCTCTTCCTCACTCAAACCCCTCCAGACTACCAAGACTGCCCTTTGCGTTATCTATTGATTCACTCAGGACATTTCTCCCACTTGCACCAGACCCAACAGCTGTGCAAGTCACTTTTCATCTCACCCAATCTCTTCCTTTCATTCATTCCAATGGGAAACAGCCCATAACAGGACAGATATATCCAAGATGGCCAATGGTGTGCCTGAGATTCAGCTTCACACCCTCTATGAAGCCAGGGTCTTGATTCTCCTCTGGAGTGGGACTGTTCTTGTAGAGACAATGAAACATCCATGACCCAACAGCCAAGTACAAAACATTGTCCATTGCTGTGCTATTCTCCCATTTCCCCCTTGTGAATATACTCTTGACGTGTCCAAATCCCTACCGCTTTCTCATGATGCATTTCCTCTCTTAGCTAAGGAGACATCTCCTCAGCCACCTCTGGGGAAGACAGCGTGGATGGCTCAGAAGTAGAGGTGTGTCCTGCAAACACCATGCCGCCAACCCCCCGCTCCCCCACCTCCACCACCACCACCACCAGCTCAGATACGAAAGATGCAGTGGGAATGTTAGCTTGTGTTGGAGCAGACGCTAGTGAGTACGTCACTGCTGATGAAGAAATGCCCAAGGTAGCTGGCACTTGGAGGATTGCCAGAGACCTGTAGACAACCTGATGGTTCATGGCCTCATTGATAGGCACGGGCAGACACAGGAGCAACACAGGAGAGGTATTGGGAACACATGGCAACCTAACACAAAGGCTGCAGGACTACAGCATTGTCATTGAAACCCTGCTGCTGCTGATATGCAACACACCTGGCTGCCTCCCATTGGCAACTGCCATGGAGAGCCAGATCCAGCAACCTAACATTCTGCTGGGTATGCGTACAGACCAGCGCTCTGTCACTCTAGTCATTGGAGCAGCAACCTCAGGGTGACAAGCAGATGAAAGACCTGGAGCCCCGTCCAGGTCCCTTTCCTCACCAAGGAGACATTGGCAGTGCCAATGGGTGCCCAGCCAGAGGATGGGTCCCTCAGATGCCTCCTCTCAGCGCAGATTTACCCAGAAGAGGTAAACATGATAGATCTAAAAAAAAATTAACAGGAAATTCAGATTAGAGTTCAGCCAGTTTGAAATTGTTTCAGTTCCACTGTTACTTTAGGAAGCAGAGGGATAAACAATAAAATCTTTTGGGTATTCTTCATATCTCGAAAATTAAAGTGTGTAGGAAGGATGGGGTATTGACTTATGTGGTCAATGAAAAGAATATTATCCAGGAAGACGAGACAATAATCCTGGAGAATTTCAAGGTGTTGGAGATGCTGTGTGCGAAAGATTTTCTTGCAATGTGTGTAGAATTTCCATGCTAAAACAGCTGAGTTGTAGCTGTACCTAGTCTTCTGTCCCTGCTATAAAACCCATGGTACAGAACTTCCGTAATTGCTTTAGAGTTTGCCTAGTGTAATCTTGAATTTTGCAAGAGCTTTGGCACAACGGATGGTTCGGTCACAGCAAAATTTTTATGGGTGCTATGACGTTTTGTATTGGAAATGGCTTCATTTGCAAATCCTGTTTACAATTTTAGATTGGCTATATATGCAATATAGATCGAATTTTGAAAAACCAATAAATCTTTTCCTTTAAAACAAATAAATCAGATTTCTAAAATGTTTTGTCAAACACAGATACAGAATAAAACATAGGATTATTGTACAAAAACTGAAAGAACTGCAGATGCTGTAAATCAGATATATAAATGGAAATTGCTGGAAAAGTTCAGCAGGTCAGTGGAGAGAAATCAGAGTTAACATTTCAGTTCGACTGACCCTTCCTCAGAATTTGGGAAGGGTCACTCAACCTGAAACTCTGATTTCTCCCCACTGATGTTGCCAGACCTGCTGAGGTTCTTCCAGTAATATCTATTTTCGTTATTGGGTTATTATGTTCGTCTGCAACTAAGTGAAGAAAGTGACATTTTTTTGCTCACCCATTGCTCAAATCAAGGCTGACAACGCAACTAAAGTAAGTTTTTTTTGTGAGCAAGTGTGGGTTATTGCCATGATGTATGCGACAAGTCTTAAAACCATAAACTGATCGTTTATAAATTATAATATAAGAGCTCAGTGAGCACCTTTCCTAATTAAAAGTATCAAATCTGATGTTGGTGCAAACAGGGTGTTGCGTTTGTGTTTGAACTCAGATTAAGGAACTAAAATGAAGAAACTTCAAATAATGTTGGAGATTTAGAAATCTGACCTGAGCTCATTGGAGTAGACTTCCAGTAAATGAATTTGAAACTTCTCCAGAAAAGAACCAGATAAATGAATCTTTGAGGATATTCTTTTATTCACTTGTGGGATGTGAGGGTCACCGGCTGAGCCAGCATTCATTGCTGATCCCTAGATGCCCTTAAGAAAGTGATGGTGAGCTGCCTCCTTGAACCACTGCAGCCCACATACCATAGGGCAGTTCCACTATGCTGTCAGGGAGGGTGTTCCAGGGTTTTAACCCAGTGACGTTGAAGGAACGGTGATATATTTTCAAGTCTGGATTATGAGAGGCTTACAGATAACTTGCAGGCAATGATGTTCCTGTGTACCTGCTGCCCATGGCCTTCTGGATGGAAGTGATGATGTGGAGGTTCTGGTATTGGAATGGGGTGGACATAGACAGAAGATGCATGAATCCAGGTTATAGTCCAACAGGCTTATTTGAAATCACAATCTTTCACAGGGCTGCTTCTTTGACAGGTGCAGTGATTTTACCTGATGAAGGAGCAGTGCTAAGAAAGCTTGTGCTTTTAGATGGATGTGGTCATAAATTTGGAAGGTGCTGTCTAAGGATCTTTGGTAAAATTCTACAGTGCGTCTTGTAGATGTTCTTATGATTTTGGAATCCCACACTGCCAGCAAAATATATATGGTCTTGATCTTTGGAGCTATCTGAGATGCCTTGGTACCATCATTACCACCAATCCCTCTTCTTAGCTGTAGTCTGAGTTTCTGATGCTGTGTGGGTCAGGATATCCAAATGAGGTGTTTGGCAGAAGAGAGGTTGAATCTTGATAAATAGCATAGGTTAATGACTTAGTACTTAACAATTACCTCCAGTATATCAGAGATTCATGATTGTTTCTTATGAGACATCAAACTCAACTTGAGGATAATTTACGTTACAGCTGCTGAAATGTTCTGGAGCACTTGCAGCAAGACCACACTGGAGAGTAGTTCAACACTTAGTGACTCCTCCCAGGAACATTCTTTTTTAGATATTCTCTAACCAATCTGTTCACATATGGTATTACTCGCCTCAGGGACTTGAAGCCAGGCCTCCTAGCTCAGGGCTAGGGACACTACCACTACGTCACAAGAGTCCTCTGAAGTTTAGAGCATCAACCATTCCCAGGTGGCCTCCCAACCAAACCCTGTCCAGGCTTCAATCTGCTCAGCTTCTGTGATGAGAGGAGATTTTTTTTCAGACTAGTATGACCAAAGGTAGCGTTTCTTTAAATCCTAAAGCTGGAGTTTATATTGTTCATGTCAATTAACTCTTTCAGCTACTTATATAACAGGAAGGATAGGCACAGATTGACATATATCATAGCTCCTCCCCTTCTTAGGGTGAAACAAAAGGTAAAAACATGGAGGTGAGGCGTCAAAGTTCAGAAGTAAAGGTAAGAATGGCTGAATAGGTTAAATCTTTTGTTTTATTAATCGCTTTTTACATGCGGTGTTCCCAAAAGAGATACAGCTGGTGGACGGACCAATTAGAACAAGGTGTGTAAATACAGTGGCTGCACCCAATGGTGAAACTGAGGTTTCATCTGGCTGTTGAGCGAAATGTTAAAGATCCTGTGCCAATATTCTAGCCAATGTTTCTCCTTCAATCAATTCTGCCAAACAGACGCTTTTAAACTTTAAAACAAACCGCCTGCGTCATTTGGCTTTGGTGATAATGGGAACTGCAGATGCTGGAGAATCCAAGATAACAAAGTGTGGAGCTGGATGAACACAGCAGGCCAAGCAGCATCTCAGGAGCACAAAAGCTGATGTTTTGGGCCTAGACCCTTCATCAGAGAGGGGGATGGGGTGAGGGTTCTGAAATAAATAGGGACAGAGGGGGAGGTGGACCGAAGATAGATAGAGGAGAAGATAGGTGGAGACGACAGTATAGGTGGGGAGGTAGGGAAGGGATAGGTCAGTCCAGGGAAGACGGACAGGTCAAGGAGGTGGGATGAGGTTAGTAGGTAGGAAATGGAGGTGTGGCTTGGAGTGGGAGGAAGGGATGGGTGAGATGAAATGTCCATCATGGGCCTCCTGCAGTGCCACAATGATGCCACCCGAAGGTTGCAGGAACAGCAACTCATATTCCACTTGGGAACCCTGCAGCCCAATGGTATCCATGTGGACTTCACCAGCTTCAAAATCTCCCCTTGCCCCACGCATTCCAAAACCAGCCCAGTTCGTCCCCTCCCCCCACTGCACCACACAACCAGCCCAGCTCTTCCCCTCCACCACTGCATCCCAAAACCAGCCCAGCCTGTCTCTGCCTCCTCTTACCCATCCCTTCCTCCCACCTCAAGCCGCACCTCCATTTCCTACCTACTAACCTCATCCCACCTCCTTGACCTGTCCGTCTTCCCTGGACTGACCTATCCCCTCCCTACCTCCCCAGCTATACTCTCCTCTCCACCTATCTTCTTTTCTCTCCATCTTCGGTCTGCCTCCCCCTCTCTCCCTATTTATTCCAGTTCCCTCTCCCCATCCCCCTCTCTGATGAAGGGTCTAGGCCCGAAACGTCAGCTTTTGTGCTCCTGAGATGCTGCATGGCCTGCTGTGTTCATCCAGCTTCACACTTTATTATCTTGCGTCATTTGGCTTAATGGGTTTCCTCTCTGCGTTAATAGGTTGTGTATTTGAGTGTCATTCCAAAACTGGAATGTAACAATCAAAGCTGGCACTCTAATGCAGCACTGAGGGAATGCTGCACTGGCAGAGGAGATGTCCTTTAGGTGAAATATTAAATCGTGACTCAACCTATTCCAGAGAGTCGTATTTGAAGTTGAAACATTAACTCTGTTTCTCTCTCCACAGATGTTGGCAGACCTGCAGAGTTTCTCCAGCAATTTCTGTTTTTATCCCAGGTGGGCCTCTCAGGTGAAAGTAAAAGATCCCATGTGTTTATTTTGAAGATCAGGGGAGCTTTCCTCAGCCTTCTGAACAATATTTATCCCTTATTTAGTATGAAAAGATCAGATTATCTGGTCATTATCACATTGCTAGTTGTGCGCAGATTGCCCTGGCATGATTGCTACACAGTGAGTCTACCTTAACAGTACTCATTGGCTGCAAAGTCCTTTGAGAAATACCATGTCTGTAAAAGGTAATGCACTAATACATTTTTATCATTTTATTGCTTGCTTTTACAAAGTCCAATACTTTATGCACAAGTCCATTGCCTTTGTGTACACACTTAGCAATTCTCTTTGCTTTTCAGTCACAGGATGTGAGCATCACAGCCCAGGCCAGCATTTATTGCTCACCCCTCCTCACCTCAAAGAGGTGATGGTAATAAGCCATCTTGAAGTGTTACAGTCCTTGAGGGAATATCTGCATTTGTTCTGTTAGGAAGGGAGTTCTAGGTGTTTGATCTGGTGAAACTGAGTGAATGGCAATATGTTTTTAAGTCAGGATGGTGTGTGGCTTGGAAGGGAACTTGCAGTTGGTGGTGTTCCCATGTAACTGCTAGCCGTGTCCTTCTATATGGTTGAAGTTCAGGCTTGGAAAGTACTCTCAGAAGAGACTTGGTAAGTCATTGCAATGTATTTTGTGGTTGCTATGCACTGCTGCCATTGTGTTTCAGTGGTGAAGGGACGGAATGTGAAAGTTGATGGATAAGGTGTCAGTCCAGGGGGCTGCTTTATCCTGGATGCTGTCCAGCTTCCTGGGTGTGTACCCATTCAGGCAAGCGGGGAGCATTCCAACACATTCCTGACTTGTGACTTGTAGACCAGATGTTGCTGCTTTTGTAGCCACAGTATTTTTATGGATGGCCCAGTTGTCTTTCTGGTCAATGGTAACCCCAGAATGTTGTTTCAGCAATGATAATGGCCAAGGGGATTATGACTGTCACTGGGACAAAATGCTGGAACACCTTTGTGAAAATCACCATGGTTTGCCTGCTCCCCAAAGACTGCAGTGGTTCAAGATGTTAGCTCACCAACACCTGTTTTCAATGGCAATTAGTAATGGGCAAGAATACTGGCCTAACCTGGGACATTCATGAATATTTTAAAAGAAACAGTTCTACAGCAGCAGCACAAAATGGAAATTCATAGCAAATTGGCAATTGATTTTTTTGCTATGTCTGTCTTTATATCCTTTTGATTTGCAAAATAATTTTAATTTTTCACTTCAAACCATTTAAAAGTGACAACAGGACTGGATAATGATTCTCTGAAAAGCATTTGAGGTATTATTCTGTGAACCTCACAGAGAAAAAAAGAGAGTGGCTGAAGAATAAGTTCACCATTTTTGGTGGCAGTTTCATCCACTGTATCTCTCGCTCCCTATCACAGTAGAAACTGTCAAGCTGAGCTGCAAGATCACCCAAAGTAAGCCGGTCAGGGTTATAGACAACCTATAGACTCCAAACTCTTAGAATGTCTTAACATTCAAGCCTATTGGTTAGCACTGGAAATTGGGACTAGCGTAGAATTAATGCAGCTTTGGCAGTACAGACTCGATGGGCTGAAGGGTCTCTAATGCACTGTGTGATTCTGTGATAATCTAATTCGAGACAACTTCATGCAACATAAATGTTTTGCCAATGGACTCATTCCAATTCTAATTCAATACTTCTGGAATTTGACTTGAGTGGTAGTTCTGTTCCAACTGAAAGTTTTCAAGTTTCTAAAGGCACAACTGAGATCCGGTTTTTCCTACATGCCCCTCATTTCCCAAAACTACTGAGATTTACTGAGACCATGACCTTGTGTGACTTCAGTGACAACTCTGTGCCATTTACGCAACAAGGATGAAATCTGTTACTGTTATGGAACAGACTGTCAACTGGACTCTGAATAAATTGTAATAGTTTCAGGATTGAAATAACCCAAGATGGCAGGGCAAACAAACAACTGGTCAAAAACAAAAATACTGCAGAGATTATGAAAATCTGAAAGAAAAACCAAATGCTGGTTGATACTCAGCAGGCGAAACATCACTTTCAAAGAAGGAAGATAAGGCTATGTTTTCGGTTGATGAATTTTCATCAGAATCAGCCACGATCAAATCAGGAAACCTAGTTTGGGGTAATTTTAGGAATCTACACTGTCAGAAGGAAGCTACAAGCTACTGCTATTCACTAACTATTAACCCACTTCACAAAAATCACAAGATTGTAAAGGCACAGAAAAAGACGATTCGGCCCATTGTGTCTGCACCAGCTATCTAAAAGAGTGAATGACATTCTGTCTTTTTCCCATAACATATCCCTCCCTTGCTTATTGTTTCTAGTCAAATAATCATTTCATGGAGTGTCTCAATTAAAACCCCCATCAATTAAACACTTTCTGACAGTGCATTCCAGACCCAAACAACTCCTAGAACAAAAAAGTTCCTTTTCACACATCATGTTTGCTGTTTCTGCAACCATTTTAAACCTATGCCTTCTTGTTCTCAATCCTATTACTAGCAGAAACTGTTTCTCCCCATCTACAATATCCAGGCTTCTCACAATTTTGAAAATTTCTATCAGATCACTTGTTAGCTTTCTATCCAAGGAGAATAATCTCAGTTTCTCCAATCTTTCTTTATAACTGAAGTTTCTCATCCATAAAATCACTCTTGTAAATCTCTTCTGCACTCTCTCCAATGCATTCATGCGTTTCTTATTGTGTATGTCCAGAACTGTACGTACTACTTCAAGTCTCCTGTATAAGTTTAGTGTTGAGTAACAGAGTTATACAGCATAGAAACAGACCCATCTGCCAAACGTCTCCTCGCCAACCACATTGTCCAAACTCATCTAGCTCCATTTGCTTGCATTTGGCCCATATCCCTCTAAACCTTTTCTATTCATCTATCTGTCCAAATGCTTTTAAGTGTTGTAACTGGCCCTTCATCTAGCACTTCCTCTGGCAGTTTATTCCACACATGGCCCTCTCTCTGCATGAAAAAAGTTGCCTCTCATGTCCTTTTTAAATCTTTCTCCTCTCACCTTAAAATAATGCCCCCCTAGTTTTGAACTTGTCCACCCTAGAGAAATGACCTTTGCTAATCACCTTATCTACACGCCCCATCAGTTTATAAACCTCTATTAGGTCAGTCCTCTTCTCCCAATGCTCCAGTGAAAAAAGTCCCAGCCTATCCATCCTCATCCTTTAGCTCAAACCCTCCAGCCCCAGCAACGCTCTGGTAAATCTTTTCTGAACCCTCTCTGACTTAATAATATCCTTCCTATAACAGGATGACCAGAACTGTACACAATACTCCAAAACAGGCCTCATCGATGTCCTGTATAACTTCAACATGAGGTTCCAACTCCTCTACTCAATGATCTGATACAATGAAGGTAGGACCTTCTTTTTCTTGTAATCTAAGATCTTGGTAAGAAAGCACAGGTATACTTTGTTAACTGGCCTCCTCATTTTCAATGATCCATGAATATATACACTCAGGTCCCTCTACTGCTGCATTCCTTCAGAATTGTATCCTTTATTTTCTTTTGTCAATCAATGTTCTTCCTGTAAAAATATATCACCTCACATTTCTCCACATTGAACTTCATCTGTCACCTTTCTGCACACTTCACCATCTTGTTTAGATCCTTTAGGTGCCCCACACTCATCCTCACAGTTTACAGTGCTCCCAAGTCTAGTATCATCTCAACCCGGCCTCTGTTGAGATGACGCACTCTGTCATACCCCAGTAGCTCCACTTTAGGGACAAGAGATTTCACTGCATAGTAGTTACTCTCCTACACACAGCCTACAGTGGGTGGGGGCTCTGTAGTGCAGGTTAACTTCAAGTTTACTCAAACTATCTCAGAGACAAATTCTACCTTAGGCTGGCCTGCTTCCACAATGTCGGGGTTTTATGATTCAATGATAACGAATCTGACACTTTTACCTGCTGAAAGTTGGTTCACATGCATGAAATAAATAAATAACTATTATTTTAATGTATAACTAAAATAATACCACATTCATTTATGGGAGTTTGACAGAACTATTTCTAGTAAAACACTCAAAACAAATTTTATCTGAAGCAAACATATTAATTTCTCCTTGTATAAAAGGCAACAAACATTTATTGAAACAATTTCCAAAGTTCAGGGAGTACAAATAGGCAGCCAAAAGAAACTGGCCCATCAGTGACCTTCCCTCAAATCATCAGTACACAGCAAAAGTCATTTATACTGTGTACAAAATGCACTGCAGCAATATATCACAACTCCTTTGACATCACCTTCCAAACCTATTACCTTTTATCACTTAGAAGGACAAAGGGAGTAGATGCATGGTAGCACTGAAAGCCATACCCAATCCTATCTTGGAATTACAGCACAGATCCTTCATTGCCACTGAGTCAAAATTCTGGGACTCACATCCTAGCATTACTGTAGGAGACCTTCAAGTTCTGAACGCTGTGGTTCAACGAGGCTGTTAATTGTCATTTTCTCAATTGATTGTGAAGGGATCAGCCACAGATTCTGGCTTCGTCAGTAATGCCCAGATACCAAGGATAAATAAAACAAAAATTTGAGGCATCCAGATTATGAAATTGGCGGAACAAAAATGTGATGTGAGGAATATATTGCTTCATTCAAAGGGTGGTGAATTGTTGGAATTCTCTGTCCCTAAAAGGCGAAGAAGATCAGCCTTTGATAATATTCAAGACAAATTTCTAGGTTTGTCCACACGAATGGCACTAAAAGATTTGGAAATGGGATTGGAAAGTGGCTGCGAGATAGACAGTCAGCCATGATTTAATTGTATGATGGAACAGGCTCAATAGGCTTAATGGCCTGACTCCTGTACCTTTGCATCTAGGTGCGTCCTCCCCAAATGATTCACCTGCAATTGCAAGAAATTAATTGACTTATTCCACTTTCATCACACCATCTTTCGTTTGGATGAGATTAAGTCATGGTATTTCCTAGTTCAGTGCCCAGGTCACTGATGGTCAACTGATTACATCACACAAAGACTTCACTAGTGTTGAGTAGCATTATATTCACCTGACTAGGTTTATTTGGTTGATATTTGTTTTGTTTCTGCTTCAAATCATCCTCCAGGGTTTCACAAATAAAAAAGCAGAAGTTACTGGAAAAGCTTAGCAGGTCTGGCAGTATCTGTGATGAAAAGAATCAGAGTTAATGTTTCAGGTTCAGTGGCCCTTCCTCAGACCCCTTCAGCATTTCATTATTTCAGTTGCTGCTGATACTAGTCAGTACTGAGTGAGTGCTACATTGCTGAAGGCGTTATCCTTCAGGTAAGCCATTACACTGGAAGCACACTGCAAAGCTGTGTTGAATTGGCCCACCTGAAATTTTAATTTTCCCCTACTTTCTCTTTCAGACCCAGGACTGCGGCAGGCCAAGGAGAAAAATACTTAACCACTTCTCAGATTGGGCTGGAATGGAATGACTGTGAACGAGTAGGGATTGAGAAATGACACACTCCTTCTTCAGAACTGGACAAAGACCACGAAGTCAAATAGCTCACTCCTCAAAGTGAAGATAATAAAATGTGAGGCTGGATGAACACAGCAGGCCAAGCAGCATCTCAGGAGCACAAAAGCTGACGTTTCGGGCCTAGACCCTTCATCAGAGAGGGGGATGGGGGGAGGGAACTGGAATAAATAGGGAGAGAGGGGGAGGCGGACCGAAGATGGAGAGTAAAGAAGATAGGTGGAGAGGGTGTAGGTGGGGAGGTAGGGATGGGATAGGTCAGTCCAGGGAAGACGGACAGGTCAAAGAGGTGGGATGAGGTTAGTAGGTAGCTGGGGGTGCGGCTTGGGGTGGGAGGAAGGGATGGGTGAGAGGAAGAACCGGTTAGGGAGGCAGAGACAGGTTGGACTGGTTTTGGGATGCAGTGGGTGGGGGGGAAGAGCTGGGCTGGTTGTGTGGTGCAGTGGGGGGAGGGGATGAACTGGGCTGGTTTAGGGATGCAGTAGGGGAAGGGGAGATTTTGAAACTGGTGAAGTCCACATTGATACCATATGGCTGCAGGGTTCCCAGGCGGAATATGAGTTGCTGTTCCTGCAACCTTCGGGTGGCATCATTGTGGCAGTGCAGGAGGCCCATGATGGACATGTCATCAAGAGACTGGGAGGGGGAGTGGAAATGGTTTGCGACTGGGAGGTGCAGTTGTTTGTTGCGAACTGAGCGGAGGTGTTCTGCAAAGCGGTCCCCAAGCCTCCGCTTGGTTTCCCCAATGTAGAGGAAGCCGCACCGGGTACAGTGGATGCAGTATACTGCATCCACTGTACCCGGTGCGGCTTCCTCTACATTGGGGAAACCAAGCGGAGGCTTGGGGACCGCTTTGCAGAACACCTCCGCTCAGTTCGCAACAAACAACTGCACCTCCCAGTCGCAAACCATTTCCACTCCCCCTCCCATTCTCTTGATGACATGTCCATCATGGGCCTCCTGCACTGCCACAATGATGCCACCCGAAGGTTGCAGGAACAGCAACTCATATTCCGCCTGGGAACCCTGCAGCCTAATGGTATCGATGTGGACTTCACCAGTTTCAAAATCTCCCCTTCCCCTACTGCATCCCTAAACCAGCCCAGTTCATCCCCTCCCCCCACTGCACCACACAACCAGCCCAGCTCTTCCCCCCCACCCACTGCATCCCAAAACCAGTCCAACCTGTCTCTGCCTCCCTAACCGGTTCTTCCTCTCACCCATCCCTTCCTCCCACCCCAAGCCGCACCCCCAGCTACCTACTAACCTCATCCCACCTCTTTGACCTGTCCGTCTTCCCTGGACTGACCTATCCCCTCCCTACCTCCCCACCTACACCCTCTCCACCTATCTTCTTTACTCTCCATCTTCGGTCCGCCTCCCCCTCTCTCCCTATTTATTCCAGTTCCCTCCCCCCATCCCCCTCTCTGATGAAGGGTCTAGGCCCGAAACGTCAGCTTTTGTGCTCCTGAGATGCTGCTTGGCCTGCTGTGTTCATCCAGCCTCACATTTTATTATCTTGGAATTTCCAGCATCTGCAGTTCCCATTATCTCTGACACTCCTCAAAGTGAGACAGCTTTACTCAATCCATTTTTATTTTTGATTTCCATTCAGGAAAATCATTCCTGCGAATTTCAGAGATGTGGGTAATGTAACATTTATTATCCACCCCGATAATAAATGTTGCGTTACCTGCCACTCTGAAATTCAGGAACTAACTTCCCAGAATGGAAATCAAAAATAAAAATGGATTGAGTAAAGCAGTTACTGCTCTGAGATAACTAAGATACAGCCAAGTATTGTAATGTTGAAGTCAAATGATAGCCAGACAGGGTGGGAGTGTCAGAAATTCCCATTTAGTTGGGTTTTCAATAAATTGGGAGTTTCCTTCATTTCTTTTGGAACTGAACACAAGTTTAAGGATTGGGTTTCACAACTTGCTTGGGTTGTGAGTTTTGTATTATCCTCCCTAAGGTTACTATGCCTCTAAATCTTTACCACCCTTTAATGGATATTCTGGTTATGATAAGTATGCTATTTAAAATAAATGTATATAATTTTAATCTATAGCCCATTGAAGTCGTGAAACATCATCGGAATGATTCATATCTTTTACAATCTGATTGTAACTCTCCAATCAGTTGCTCTAGTTTCTCTCATGCTGTTATTTTCAAGGATCCCATTAATTTTGACTCAAATTTTAATGGGAACCCATAGCTCATCTTTCTTTTTATCATGTGCTGTAATTTTAAATATCTCACCTCATCTTGTGACAACACTGACTATACTGAGGGTACAACTCCACTGTGTCTGGGTACACCTCCACTGCACACTAGTGTCTGTCAACAGTGACTGATCTCCACGCATGAACGCAGTTCTGAAGGAGAGTTGTACCTGCCCTGAAACATTAACTCAGTTTCTCTCTCCACACGGATGCTGCCTGAGCTGCTGAGTTTCTCTAACATCCTCTGTGTTCAGTTTTTAATGCCCTCTAAAGTGGCCGAGCTACTCACTCAGTTCAGGGCACTTAGCATTGGGCAATGAATTTTGGCTTTGCCAGTGACGTGCGTGTCCTGTGAAAGAATAAAGAAAATTAGATACAGTTACAACCACTGTCCAAAACCATCCATGTGACTGAAACTCATTCTTTCTTATGCATTGAAAGTCAGG
This sequence comes from Stegostoma tigrinum, assembly GCF_030684315.1. Classification (NCBI taxonomy): domain Eukaryota; kingdom Metazoa; phylum Chordata; class Chondrichthyes; order Orectolobiformes; family Stegostomatidae; genus Stegostoma; species Stegostoma tigrinum. The sequence continues at coordinate 9,292,997 of NC_081383.1, read as the reverse complement.
CCAACAGCAGGCACTTTGACCTTTATTACACAACTCCGTACTGCTATTTCTTCAGCCACATTCCAAAGTTTAAAAATCTACCACATACCCTTATTTTTCCACTTTTGAAATCTGTTAAAGACATTTGTTTCCTTCTTCAAAACATAATGAGGTAATCTCATTCATTGAAACATACAGACAAATTCATTGAAACATTTGATCAAGGGTTCCAGGACAAAGGAAAACATATCAACCATGATCAAGTATCAGAGCAGACTCAATGGGCTGATAGCCAATTTTGCTCCTATATCACACGGTCATATTCCGAAAAGCTTGACAAGGTAAATTTTAAGTGTTTGTTTTCCCCTGGCTGAGCAATCTAGAACATTGGGGCACATTTCAGGACAAGGGATCGATCATTTCTTGGCATGAGAAGAACTTTCTTCAAATGGTTCTAAGTCTTGAGGAACAACACCTCATTTTCCGCTTGGGGACCCTACAGCCCTCCGGACTCAATATTGAGTTTGATAATTTTAGGGCCTAAACTCTCCCATGTCCCAGACCCCACCCCACACACCAGGCCTTGTTACCACACAGCCTGCCACTACACACCCCTGTTGTTAGTCACTAACAGTCCCCATTAACAACTATTCACCCTCCCATCCTGGTTGTTAGCAACTTTTTTTGTCTGTCTAACTGTCTTACTCTCTCTTTGGGTTCTATCCTATTGTTTACTCCCTACCCCACCCACCACCCTACTTTCTGCATATAAACTGACATCATCCCAGTCACCATAAGTTCTGAGGAAGGGTTACCGGACCTGAAATGTTAACTCTGTTTTCTCCTTCGCTGCCAGACCTGCTGAGCTTTTCCAGCAACTTCTGTTTTTGTGTCTAAGTCTTTGGGATTCCCTTCATCAGGGGTTTATGGATGCTTCACAGTTGAATATATTTAAGGCTGAGATTGACGGGTTGTTGGTGTCTCAGGGAATCCAGGGATTTCAAGGGATATGAGGCTTGGGCAGGAGGGCACAGCTGAGGTAGAAGACCAGCCATGATCACATTGAATGGCAGCTCAGGCTCAAGGGACATACTTATTTTTTACTCGCTCATGAGATGCGGGTATTACTTGCTAGACCAGCATGTGTTGACCAGACACTCACTCACTCACTCACCCACACTAACCTTACCAGCGTACTCATTCACCCATACAAACCACACCACACATTCACTCTCACCCACACTGAAAAAAAACACCTTTACTCAGAGAGCAATGACACTATGGAACTCACTGCCAAAGAGAATATGATTCATGTATTTAGGGTGAAGCCAGATAAGTACATGGGGGAGAAGGAGTGGGAGGATACATTGATAAAATGAAATGAAGAAGGATAGAATGAGACTTTTGTGGAACATTGAACAGTGCTCCAGGTCAATTGGCCACAACATGTCCAGCTTGAGCCATTCCATGTAATTCTGCGTGTAAGTAAATTATTCTGATTAATGTTAAAATTAGTTTGCTTACTTTATTTCTCTTTGTTTTTGTCAAACATTTTAAACAGCATTCAAATGGTGAAATCTGAAGATCCCCTAATGGAGCATGGCCTTGACTCATGATGTGAAGACTCTGGCCAAGTGAATGTTCCTGATCAACTGATTACAAATCTGTGGTAAGACATTTACCCACTCTGCAATAACTTGAACTAAAACTGCAGTAATTGCTACCCTGGTGCCTCAATTAGTAAGAGCATTGCCAATGTGGTAAGTGAGTCATATAGACCAGTAAGGCCTTGGGTTCACTCCTCAGTCTGGACTGAATTAGCAGTTGTCTCAGGCTGAAATGGAGCAATTACTGTACTTCCATCCACCCTGAGTAGGAAAGTGGCAATCTCAGCACTGCTGATCACTCCAGATTGCTGGAATTACATAGAATTAACAGGCCATTTGACCCATCAACTCCATGCAATGTTTATGCACCACACAAGCCTCCCTTACACCTCATTGTGTGCTGCCCGAAAATTTTCAACTGCAAATAGATTTAAACTCTCTTGTCAAAGAAAAAATTAGATTTTAAGCTGGCAATTGGACTGGATTGAACAGTAAATAAACAGGATTAACTAAAAAAGATTTACAGTATAGGAACACAGGAACAGGAGCAGGTTTTGCAGGCCCTCTCACCTGTTCCACCATTCAATGAGATCATGGTTGATGAGTGATCTAAACCCATATGCCTGCCTTTGGCTCATATGCCTACATACCTTTGCTTGACAAAAAAAAATCTCAGACCATGCTAAATAAAAACTGAAATAACTGAGGATGCTGCATAAATCAGAAACAAAACTGAAATTGCTGGAAAAGCTCAGTACATCTGGCAGCATCCGTGGGGAGAAAACAGAATTAACCTAGTTTAATAATAGGTAATTTATCTTTATCTACCTTGTCTTGTCCTGTTGGCTTTGCCAATTTTTTTAACATTAAAAACAAAAAATGTACTTCTCCCTGTGTTAACTCCTGTAAAAGGGATTGTTAATATACATTTCCTGATTTGCCTCCTGTGGTGATTCGGTTCTGTAAATCCAGCAAAGTCTCAATTCTAAAATGCTCATACTTGTTTCCAGACCCTTGCATGGCCTCACGCCCTCCCTATGTCTGTGACCTCCTCTGACTCTATAAATCTCTGAGCTCTCTACATTCCTTTAACTCTGACCTCTGATAAACTGTTTCCATTGGTGGGGGGTTCTAGAAATTGAAAGTTAATCTCCAGGACTCTGTTGTGTTGAACCCTGTGTCAATATCACAGACATTTTTTTTTAAAAATTGTTTTCTTTTTGAATATTTCCCTTAAACAGATATAAAAGTGTCAAAAAGTAGGAAAAACAAAAAGCTATTCGATGGCTAAACATAACCCAACAGGATAATGTGTCCTTTTGATATTTAGTTGATATGGTAACTGAGTGGTTAGCACAGCTGCCTCACAGTATGAGGGATCTGGTTTCAATTCCACTCTTGGTTCACTGTTTGAATGGAGTTTGCACATGGATTCTGTGAGACTTTGCTCTGGTTTCCTCCCACAGTCCAACGAGGTGCAGTTTAGGTGGATTAGCTATGGAAAGTGCAGGGTTGCAAGAATAGGGTAAGGAGGTGGATCTAGCAGGGATGTTGTTCAGAGGGTTGCTGTGGACTGAATGGCTTGCTTCCACCCTTTGGGATTCTATCAATTGATATAGGAAGGCAGTTGTGACAAAGTGTTGGCAAACAGTGTGGGGACAAGCCATGTGATGAAACCTCCGGCAATATTTTTAGTCACCGTTGGCAACCCTATGAGGAGGCATTGAAGCCTCCATCATTTCTCGCAGCCAAACCCCGCTCCCTATCCCACAGCACCGTCAACCCATATCCTTTCTGGAGACGTTACAGTCATAGACCATCCTGTGAAGTGGTGTCCTTCATCATGATGATAAAGCAACTAGGAACACAGGTATCTTTAATCATTCTACATATCTTCCAAGGGCAGGGCTTCCACTCAAAACAAAACCAGGCACTCTTGCAGCTGGCCAACTGGGTTACCACCCTCCACTTGCTTTGGGAACTGGCATCTTAGTTGCCCAGTCCTAGAAAGATGGCACAGGCAGAAGCCCAGCTAGCATCGCAGGGACCAGTGCCTTTTCTTACTCTTCCACAACGTGTGGACACTGGGGAGAAGGGCAGCATTTATTACCTCGAAGCTAAGTTAACACCCGTCACTGTGGGTCTAGAGTCTTGTGTACGATAGCAGATTTCCTTCTCTAAAGACTATCAGGGAATTGGTTGCTTAAAAGTGATAACTGTCATTGAGTTTGGTTTTACGTTTCATATTTGCTAATTGAATTCAAATTCTAGCAGCCTCAGTGTTGGGGTTGGAACTCATCTTCACCTTGCCTTCACATGGGGCTACACTACTCCAGTGACATTGCCAAAAAGCCACCTCCTTTTGCTGCTCTCATCAGAAAATCTTCAAAAGCAGTGCAATTCTGCTTAATATCTGCAATTGCCTATCACCCACCCCTGAAGGGATAGCCTAGATTCTGTGCTCAACTGCTAGAGATTTGCAGAGCTTCTAAGATGCAAGCTAAAATAAAATTAAGAAATAGCTAACAATGGATTCTATTTGAGCTGCTTGCTATTTATATCCTTTATTTAGTGGTTGTATTTTAAGAATTTATCACAATGGTAATTTTAACACAATTCATCACTTATTGTTAGTGGTTGGCTCTTTGCAAGGCACTGAATATCCCAGACTGTGGTGTCAGAGCATTCTTTGTTATAAATTAAAATAGTATTTGAATTTACTATATTTGGTATGGAATTAATCTATTCAGGTCAAAGAGTGAAGAGCTTGACTTTCTAGCATGTACTTTTGCTGTTTTGGAACTCGTCAACACTTTTTCATTAACTATTTTCCCCTGGAATAATCCAACATATTGATCAAGTGCAGCTTGCAATGTAATATTCCTTGTGCAATTTCTAATCAACCAATCCTCACCTTCCCTCCTGTGTTGCAACAGCACCTCACCTTTCAGCTGTCAGACAAGTACAGAAAATGTTTGACACAGAAGGGCATTGCATCTGTGCTAGTCACAAAGGGTTTTACCCAGCTTTGTCCTACTGATATTAGACATTAAGGGGGTTGGTTAGCTCAACTGGCTGGTTTGCAATGTACAATGACACCAACATCATGGGTCCAATTCCCGTACTGGCTGAGGTCACCATGAAGATCCTGCTTTCTCAGTATTGGCTGGGGTTCAGTGACCATCATGAGCCACCTCTGTCTTTAATGAAAGAGCAGCCCTCTGAAACTATGACAACTTTACCTGACTGGCAATGGAGTGACATGGGGCTATTCAAATCATCTTAGCTCATTTGTCCAAAAGACAAAAGACGATCATAGTTCCAGCACAGCACATTCCTTAAGCCATCACAATGTTGTGATGACACAATCCTATCAAGAGCTTCATTCTATGTATAGATCAGTCCTACTATGCACCTTTGGTTCAGCTTTGAAGCGTAATGACAATAAATGAATTAAGGTTAGTAACACCAGTATGTATCCAATTCTTAGATAATAAAATGTGAGGCTGGATGAACACAGCAGGCCAAGCAGCATCTCAGGAGCACAAAAGCTGACGTTTCGGGCCCAGACCCTTCATCAGAGAGGGGGATGGGGAGAGGGAACTGGAATAAATAGGGAGAGAGGGGGAGGCGGACCGAAGATGGAGAGAAAAGAAGATAGGTGGAGAGGAGAGTATAGGTGGGGAGGTAGGGAGGGGATAGGTCAGTCCAGGGAAGACGGACAGGTCAAGGAGGTGGGATGAAGTTAGTAGGTAGGAGATGGAGGTGCGGCTTGGGGTGGGAGGAAGGGATGGGTGAGAGGAAGAACAGGTTAGGAAGGCAGAAACAGGTTGGACTGGTTTTGGGATGCAGTGGGTGGGGGGGAAGAGCTGGGCTGGTTGTGTGGTGCAGTGGGGGGAAGGGACAAACTGGGCTGGTTTTGGGATGCAGTGGGGGACGGGGAGATTTTGAAGCTGGTGAAGTCCACATTGATACCATTGGGGTGCAGGGTTCCCAAGCGGAATATGAGTTGCTGTTCCTGCAACCTTCGGGTGGCATCATTGTGGCACTGCAGGAGGCCCATGATGGACATGTCGTCTAAAGAATGGGAGGGGGATTGGAAATGGTTTGCGACTGGGAGGTGCAGTTGTTTATTGCGAACCGAGCGGAGGTGTTCTGCAAAGCGGTCCCCAAGCCTCCACTTGGTTTCCCCAATGTAGAGGAAGCCACACCGGGTACAGTGGATGCAGTATGCCACATTGGCAGATGTGCAGGTGAACTTCTGCTTAATGTGGAAAGTCGTCTTGGGGCCTGGGATAGGGTGAGGGAGGAGGTGTGGGGGCGAGTGTAGCATTTCCTGCGGTTGCAGGGGAAGGTGCTGGGCGTGGTGGGGTTGGAGGGCAGTGTGGAGCTTTGATTGATTAAAACTTTCCCCTTCTGCTTCCGTAATGTCGTAGGAAATATCACAACATTGTCTTTGTGCCAGTGAGACTGAAGTGTATCTTTTCTGATGGGTTGTGACAGGGAAAAAAAATTTGTGTTTTTTTTTCAGTCCCATTATTTTATTGAGTGCAAAGAACTAATTTGGCAGATAGACAAAGATGCTTCACCTAAGGGCATTCCATCACAATGACAACACCCCTTGACAGTTGCAAGTCTTTTGAAATGTTAAGAACCTTTTATGAAATAAGATCAGTTAATGGATTGAATAATGGATTGCAAATAGTTTTGCTTCAAACTGATCATATAGTCTCAAGGTAAAAGATGAATTAATAAATTGATTAGTCGGATGTAAAGGCTGTCATTTGAGAAGAGACTGAGGAGAATGGGTGTTTCGTCTCCAGAGGTTCGAAATATAAATGACAGCCATGATGATATGTTTAAAACTCTTAGAGAGCTGGGCACAGTTTAAGCTGAGACATTGGTTCTCCTGTCTGGAAAATTTAATACTAGGGGTTCTTCATCTCAGGATAAGAGATCAACTATCTAGGACTGTGGTAATGAGAAATATTTTCACCAGACGCTTGTAAATCCTTCAGAATTCTTTAAGGCAGAACAAGTTATGCATATTCAGTCATTGAAGATATCAAGGCTGAGATTGATAGGTAACAAAGTGTACAGCAGGATGAATACAGCAGCATCCACTCTCTCCGCTCCAATCCCAAACTCAATCTAAGACCCATGGATAAGGGAGGTGCAGATGTAGTACATAGCACAGATTCTCTACATCGCTGAGGCCAGACGCCAACTCTCCGACACCTCCTCCTCCGTCCCGTTGATCATGTCCCCATCCCCGAGCACCAAACCATCGTCTCCCAAACCATCCACAACCACATCACAATAATAAAATGTGAGGCTGGATGAACACAGCAGGCCAAGCAGCATCTCAGGAGCACTAAAGCTGACGTTTCGGGCCTAGACCCTTCATCAGAGAGGGGGATGGGGGGAGGGAACTGGAATAAATAGGGAGAGAGGGGGAGGCGGACCGAAGATGGAGAGTAAAGAAGATAGGTGGAGAGAGTGTAGGTGGGGAGGTAGGGAGGGGATAGGTCAGTCCAGGGAAGACGGACAGGTCAAGGAGGTGGGATGAGGTTAGTAGGTAGCTGGGGGTGCGGCTTGGGGTGGGAGGAAGGGATGGGTGAGAGGAAGAACCGGTTAGGGAGGCAGAGACAGGTTGGACTGGTTTTGGGATGCAGTGGGTGGGGGGGAAGAGCTGGGCTGGTTGTGTGGTGCAGTGGGGGGAGGGGACGAACTGGGCTGGTTTAGGGATGCAGTAGGGGAAGGGGAGATTTTGAAACTGGTGAAGTCCACATTGATACCATTAGGCTGCAGGGTTCCCAGGCGGAATATGAGTTGCTGTTCCTGCAACCTTCGGGTGGCATCATTGTGGCAGTGCAGGAGGCCCATGATGGACATGTCATCAAGAGAATGGGAGGGGGAGTGGAAATGGTTTGCGACTGGGAGGTGCAGTTGTTTGTTGCGAACTGAGCGGAGGTGTTCTGCAAAGCGGTCCCCAAGCCTCCGCTTGGTTTCCCCAATGTAGAGGAAGCCGCACCGGGTACAGAACAACCTCATCACCTCAGGTGACCTCCCGCCCTCAGCCTCCACCCTCATTGTTCCCCAGCGCCACACCCCCCCACTTCTATCTCCTTCCCAAAATCCACAAATCTGCCTGCCCTGGTCGATCCATTGTCTCCGCCTACTCCTGCCCACCGAACTTATCTCCACCTATCTGGGCTCCATTTTCTCCCACTTGGTCCAGGAACTCCCCACCTACTTTCATGACACCACCTAAAGGCCCTCTGCTTCTTCCTGTCCCACAGGCCCGACCAGTTCCCCCTTCACTGATACCCTCATCCACCTATCCAAACTTGTCCTCACCCTCAACAACTTCTCTTTTGATTCCTCCCACTTCCTAGAGACAAAAGGGGTGGTCACGGGTACCCGCATGGGCCCGAGCTATGCCTGCCTCTTTGTAGGTTACGTGGAACAATCCCTCTTCCGTACCTACACTGGCCCTAAACCCCACCTCTTCCTCCATTACATTGATGACTGTGTCAGCACCACCTCGAGCTCCCACAAGGAGCTTGAACAGTTCATCCACTTCACCAACACCTTCTACACCAACCTCAGGTTCACCTGGACTATCTCCAATACCTCCCTCACCTTCCAGGACCTCTCTGTCTCCAGCTCAGGCAACCATCTAGAAACCAATATCCATTTCAAGCCCACAGCTGCCTAGAATACACCTCCTCCTACCCACCTTCCTGCAAAAATGCCATCCCCTATTCCCAATTCCTTCGCCTCTGCCGCCTCTGCTCCCGGGGTAAGGCATTCCACTCCCATACATCTCAAATGTCCTCATCTTTCAAGGACCGTAATGTCCCCCCTGCAGTAGTCGAGAACAAGAACACCCTCGACCGTGTCTTCCTCATTTCCCACAACTCATCCCTCATGCTCCCTCCCCGCAATAACTGCCAAAAGAGAATCCCCCTCGACTTCACATACCACCCACCAAACTCCGAATCCAACGCATAATCCTCCGACACTTCCGCCATCTACAATCCGACCCCACCACCAAAGACATTTTTCCATCCCCACCCTTGTCTGCCTTCTGGAGAGACCACTTTCTCCATGACTCCCTTGTCCGCTCCACACTCCCTTCCAACCCCACCACACCTGGCACTTTTCCCTGCAACATCAGGAAGTGCTGCATCTGCCCCCATACCTCCTCCCTCACCCCCATTCCAGGCCACAAGAACACTTTCCACATCAAGCAGATGTTCACTTGCACATCTGCCAATGTGGTGTACTGCATCCGCTGTACATGATGTGGCTTCCTCTATATTGGGGAAACCAAGTGGAGGCTTGGGGACCGCTTTGAAGAACCACCTATTTTCGGTTCGCCAGAAATAACTGCACCTCTCAGTCGCGAACCATTTTAACTCCCCCTCCCATTCCTTAGAAAACATGTCCATCCTGGGCCTCCTGCAGTACCATAATGATGCCACCCGTAGGTTGCAGGAACAGCAACTCATATTCCGCTTGGGAACCCTGCAGCCCAATGGTATCAATGTCGAATTCACAAGCTTCAAAATCTCCCCTCCCCCCACTGCATCCCAAAACCAGCCCAGCTCGTCCCTGCCTCCCCAACCTGTCCTTCCATTCAGTTAACCCTCCTCCCACCTCAAGCCGCACCCCCATTTCCTTCCTACTAACCTCATCCCGCCCCTCAACCTATGCGTCCTCTCCAGACTGACCTGTCCTCTCCCTACCTCCCCACCTACACTCACCTCTACTGGCTCCATCCCCGCCTCTTTAACTTGTCTGTCTCCTCTCCACCTGTCCTCTATTCATCTTTGATCTGCCTCCCCCTCTCCCCCTATTTGTTTCAGAACCCTCTCCCCCTCCCTCTTTTCTGATGAAGGGTCTAGGCCCAAAATGTCAGCTTTTGTGGTCCTAAGATGCTGCTGTGTTCATCCAGCTCTACACTTAGTTATCTCAGATTCTCCAGCAGCTGCAGTTCCCGTTACATATGAGATTTATTATTGTTTGAACATTGTTATGATCCCCACAGAGATGGATATTTCTAAAATGGAATTTGAACTTCTAGTTAATAAAGTGTGAATCTGGATGAACACAGCAGGCCAAGCAGCATCTCAGGAGCACAAAAGCTGACGTTTCCGGCCTAGACCCTTGAACTTCTCGTGAATTGTTTAAAGAATGACTCATCAAGATTTCCCATTTTAAGACCTTTACTTTAATAAGTGACTAAAAGTCCTATTATCAAAACATTATGTCCATTAGCAGTTCATACATCAAACCATAGGATGGAATGCAGCACCACCAACCCCCGCCCCCACCCCTCCACCATGTTCATATTCTTAATTATACCAGATAACACAATTACGTTACACTGTCCTTTACATATTCAATATTCCCAGGATCAATCCAAAGTAATCCAAAGAGCCCAGTTCTTCCCCTCCACCCACTGCATCCCAAAACCAGTCCAACCTGTCTCTGCCTCCCTAACCTGTTCTTCCTCTCACCCATCCCTTCCTCCCACCCCAAGCCGCACCTCCATCTACCTACTAACCTCATCCCACCTCCTTGACCTGTCCGTCTTCCCTGGACTGACCTATCCCCTCCCTACCTCCCCACCTATATTCTCCTCTCCACCTATGCTCTTTTCTCTCCATCTTCGGTCCGCCTCCCCCTCTCTCCCTATTTATTCCAGAACCCTCACCCTATCCCCCTCTCTGATGAAGGGTCTAGGCCCGTAACGTCAGCTTTTGTGCTCCTGAGATGCTGCTTGGCCTGCTGTGTTCATCCAGCCTCACATTTTATTATCTTGGAATTCTCCAGCATCTGCAGTTCCCATTATCACTAATTCCTACCTCCTGAGGTTTTATTCAGATTAGTATGTTTTTCTGAACCTGGTAATTTGCAATCTTAGAAGTGTGATTTACAATGAGATTTTGTTTTCCCAGACACTCTCCCCCTGCTCCTAGCTCAGTGATGTTTCCAGCCTTATCTTAATTACCCAAAGATTTGGTCTTTTCAATTCAAGCGTGACTTTTTATGCACATTCCTGCATAACAAACCAGAGAGAATTGTTTTGGTTTGCAGCTTCTCTCTCTTTGTCTCTCTCTCTCTCTCTCTTTCTCTCTCAGAGCAGGGAGACTCAAATCACAATCTCTGATTTTCAATGAAACTCCAGAAAAACCTACAATTTCACAATGGCTTTGTATATCCGTCCCCATGAAAATGTAAATTTAAGGACTGTACTTGCTGGAAATGCTAATTAGTTATCCTTGAGAGCATAACTCTTTCTTATCTTGAAACTAAGTGATCAGTTAAAGCACAATTATTTACAACCTAAGACTTTCTAGGATTTTGGAAATCTTAGTTTCTGTTGTTAACTTGCAACTGGAAACAATGGCAGCAAATTTAAATTAATTGGATCTTCTCTCCATTAAAACAATCTCAGCCTCCCTTTGCTCTCTAGTAATTTATTCACTCACATCTACTGTCAAGCAGACTTTAGAATATGTCACATAACCCATTTCATTTTAAAATAACTTTAAAGACAGTATCAAAATATAACAATCTTATAATCCTCATAATTGCAACAACAGTAAGGGTATCGAAAGATATATAGAGTAGAAAAATGGGATTTATGTAGAAAGTCAGCCATTATCTCATTAAATCAGAGCAAACTCTAGAGGCCAGATGACATCTTTCTTCTCCTGTTCATTATTCTTAACATCTAACCAAAACCGGCCTTTTACTCAGATAGCCATTTGTTTTGGTAAAGAGAGATTTTATGCCTATTTTTGTAGCCATTCTATTGCCTAATCATACAAAGAGAGCGATCAAGTCTGAACCCAAGATATGAAGTGGTCATGAATAATGATAAGGAAGGATTGAAGCCACTTAAACTTTGGATTTTTACTGAAGATGTTAATTATATACGACTGACCTAACTTCTATGCTTGAAAAATTCTTAAGAATATTTTATTAAAATAAAGTTATCAATCTAGACAAGCATAAAACAGTTAAAGATAGCCAGTACGACTCTTACAAGATAATGTATGGTTTAGAAGGGGTGGACGCTAGGAAGTTGTTTCTGTTAGGCGGGGAGACTAGGGCCCGTGGGCACAGCCTTAAAATTAGACGGGGTCAATTTAAACTGAAATGAGACGACATTTCTTCAGCCAGAGAGTGGTGGGCTTGTGGAATTCATTGCCACGGAGTGCAGTGGAGGCTGGGACGTTGGATGCCTTCAAGGCAGAGATTGACAAATTCTTGATCTCAGAAGGAATCAAGGGCTACGGGGAGAATGCAGGGAAGTGGAGTTGAAATGCCCATCAGCCATGATTTAAATGGTGGAGTGGACTATGATGGGCTGAATGGCCTTACTTCCACTCCTACGTTTTATGGTCTTATGGTCTTAAAACAAATGATAATGGTTGAGGTATCAGATATAATACTTTGAAGACGTAGCGGTGCCGGTGTTGGACTGCAGTGGGCAAAGTCAGAAGTCACATGTCACCAGGTTATAGTCCAACAAGTAGTGTGTTTGGTGAGTTGAATAATAAATTCCTGCAGGTGATCAAAAGTGTTAGACAGTGTGAGTAAAGTGTCAACAGTTGGATAACAAGCAAAAAGATGAAACAAAATCTGATTAGCTGAGGCAGAGAGATAATTACAAAACATTAAAGGCCACACTCTGAAAGTTTATGACTTCCAATAAACCTTTTGGACTATAATCTGGTTTCATGTGGCTTATTACTTAAGAGGTTATGGACATGGTGGCTGAAAGAAATGCACTTGACACGCAGAGAGAGAATTAAATGGGAATAAATTGCAGCAAGACAGATATACAGAACCTGAGCAAAAAGAATTTGAGAATAGAGATAAAAAATATTCCTGTAATCCAGAATGGAAGGAATTAAACAAATGTTAAATGCTGAAAATTTGAAATAAGAATGATAATGCAAGAGATACTCAAAAGGTCTGGTATATGTCTTATGGTCTTATATTTATGGAGTGAGAAACAATATTAATGTTTCAGACTAATAACTCTACAAGAAAAGAGTTTAAGCTTGGGAGGTTGAAGAACATTAAATCTCTGCATCAAGTTCATCAGATAACAACTGTTATCAAGGAGAAGAAAATTACTGCAGATGCTGGAATCTGAACTACAAACAGAAAATGCTAGAGATCACAATGGGTCATCCATGGAGAGAGAGTAAGCTAACAAAGAACAAAAAGAACACAAGAGAAGTACAGCATGGATAGGGACCCTTGAGCCCTCCAAGCCTGTGCCAAGCATCATGCCCTAAATAATCTAAAAAACAAGCTATCTGCCCTAATTAATCTATATCCCTCTATTTCCTCCCTATTACATAATCTTCCAAATGCCGCTTAACTGTTGCCAACATGCCTGCCTCCACCACCTCCTCTGGCAGTACATTCCAGAGTCCTAGAACTCTCTGCGTGAATAACGTTCCTCACATATCTCCCTTAAACTTTTGCCCTCTCACCTTGAATCTGAGCCCCCTCATAACTGAAACTTCACCCCTGGGAAAAAGCCTCTGACTATCTATCCTTTCTATACCTCTCATAATTTTGTAGACCTCTATCAGGTGTCCTCTCAGCTGCTGTCTTTCCAGTGAAAACAATCCTAGTCTTTTTAACCTTTCCTCATAGCCAATGCCCTCAGGATTGGGCAACATCCTGGTGAACCTTCTCTGTTCTCTTTCCAAAGCTTCCACATCCTTCTGTTAATGTGGCAACCAAAACTGCACACAATACTCCAAACGCAACCTAATAAAGGTTTTACATAGCTATACCATGGTTTGCCAACTTGTACTCCATGCTCTGGCCAATGTAGGCAAGCATGCCATATGCCTTCTTAATCACTTTGGCCAGCTATGTTGCCATTTTTAGGGAACTATAGACCCACACTCCCAGATCTGTCTGTAAATTAATGTTCCTATGAGCTCTGCCATTAACAGTATAATTCACACCTAAATTTGATCCTCCAAAATGCATCATGGATTAAACTCCACCTGCCAATTCTGAGCCCAAGTTGCCAATCTATCTATATCCTGTTGTATCCTTTCACAATCATTGGCACTGTCAGCAACTCCACTTATCGTTGTGCCATCTGCAAACCTATGAATCAGACCACCCGCATTTTCCTCCAAATCAGTTATACATACTACAAGCAATAGAGAACCTAAGACTGACCCCTATGGAACACCATTAGTTACCGGCCTCCAATCTAAAAAAACACCCTTCCACCGTTGCCTTCTGTACTCTATGATCAAGCCAGTTTTGTGTCCATCTCGCCAGCTCATCCTGAATCCCATGTGATTTTAGTTTTAGTACCAATCTGCCACATGGGACTTTATCAAATGCCTTACTAAAGTCCATATAAACTGCATCCACAGCTCTTCCTTCATTCCTGTACAAAACCATGCTGTCTATCGCTAGCTCATCCATATTCTTCCAAATGTGCATATATCCTGTCCCTCAGTATCTTCTCCAAGAGCTTCCCCATCACAAATGTCAGACTCACTAGCCTATAGTTTTTTTGGATTACCCCTGCTTCCTTGCTTAAACAAGGGAACAATCTCCAGTCCTCTGGAACCTCGCCTGTGGTCAAGGATGACGTGAAGATATCTGCTAATGATTAAGCTGCTTCTTCCCCTGCCTCTTGCAGTAACCTGAGGTAGATCCCATCTGGCCCTGGGGGCTTAATGCAATTTAGGATACCCAAAACTTCTTCCTTTAATATGACATTCTCCAGAGTATTCACACACTCATCCCTGACCTCAACATTGGTCATTTCCTTCTCCTCAGTGAATACCATTACAAAATATTTGTTAAGGATCTCTCCCACTTCCTGCGGCTCCATGCATAACTTCCCACCTTTGTTATTGAGGGGACCTACTCTTTCCCTTGCCGCCCTCGTTCTTCTAATATATGCATAAAAATCCTAAGGATTCTTCTTGACCCTGTTTGCTAAAGGCATTTCATGGCTCCTTTTAGCCTTCTTAATTCCACATTTGAATTACTTCCTAATTTCTCTATACTCTTCAGGGGCTTTGTCAGTTTGTACTTGCCTAGGTCTATCATATTCTTCCTTTCTCTTTTTGACTAAATTTACAATTTCCCTTGTCATCTATAGTTCCCGGATCCTGCAATTCCTATCCTTCCGTTTTGCAGGGACATGTACGTCCTGCACTTTAATCTTCTGGTCTTTAAAAGTTTCCCACATGCCACATGTAGATTTTTTTCTCAAATATCCGTTCCCAATCCACATTCCCCAGTTCTTGCCTAATTTGGATGTAATTGGCCCTTGGCCAATTAAATGCCCTCACCCAAGGACCGCTCTTGTCCTTGTCCATGACTGTTTGAAATCTTATGGAGTTATGGTCACTAAGCCCAAAATGCTCTCCTACTCAACCATCGATCACTCTCCTGGCTCATTCTCTAATACCAAGTACAGTATGAGGTCCTGTTTGGTTGTCAACATACTATCACAAAAAGCATTTAGAGTCTAGATGACTCTTCATCAGAGCCGATCAAGGAGCTAAATCATAGAGATTTATAAAACAATAAGGAGTTCAGATAAAGTGAATGGCAAGAATCTTTTCCCTAGGATGGTGGATTTCAAGACTAGGGTGCATATTTTTAAGATGTGAGGGAAAAAGATTAAAAAAAAGACATGACGGGCAATTTTTTACACAGAGGGTAGTTCGTGTGTGGAATGAACCTCCAGAGGAAGAGCTTGATAGAGATACAATTACAACATTTAAAAGACATTTAGATAAGTACAGATGAGAAATGTTTGAAGGGTTATGGGCCAAGCACAGGTGGTGGAACTAGTTTAGTTTGGGATTATGGTCGGCATGGACTTGTCGGACCGAAGTTTGATTGTGTGCTGTATGATTCTATGACTGTCATAGCATTATCACCGGTCTCTCCACCAACCTTAGACCTGGAGAAACTGTAAGGTCCTCCAGCTAAAAGGCAGCAAAACCAAATCATTCACTCTCCGTTCACTTCAACTCAATCTTTGTTCACTCTCACTCCCATTCTTTGTTCACTTCGACTCAGTCTTCTGCTTGGCCCACACACATGTCTAGTTCTACCCTTAGTTCTAACCCATTACAACCTAATGCATTGTGATTTACCCCAAATATAACCCATCAACATTGACCGTCAGATATAGCCTATCAACAGTGATCCCCTGATCTAACCAAACAGCTTTGACTCCCAAACCAATACTATCACTGTTGACTCCCATATCAACCCATCAACGTTTGGCCCCCACCACCCCTAACATCGTTTGTCTCTGACCTCACCTCTATTCTGTCTGCCTCTCTGCTGTTGAAAATTTCAGAGAATTTCTCACCAACCTTCCCCCCAAATACTACAGCTCACTTCGCCCAGTGCAAAATCCTTTAACAGCCTTGCAGCAGCCATTTCCAGGGCTGATAGCCCTCTGTGTGAAGGTATCAGTCCTAATTCATAGGCCTGAATGCCTTGCCTTGTGGCCTTGCCACTTTAATTCTGCCAGTACTTTAGTTTGATAAAAATACAGCAAGATATTGTTCTTTTGTGCTCGGCTGCTTGTTTCCTTTGATGAAGGATTCTAATGGACTGTGCGTGCAGCTTTGTAGCAGTCTGCGTAATTATTTCCTGTTTGAAAAGCTACAAGTCTCAATTCTCTCATCCCAGACAGCGATGGATTAACGTCATTTTCTGCCTTGACCCCATGGCATGGGAATCCATGTGACCCCACGATGCCAGAGTAGTTTCAGTCAAACAGAACCACTCATGAGCTCACGGCCAGAACTGCCATATCAAATCTAAATGTAAGAAATGGTATGATTGGCAAAAGGAAGGTCCGGTACCTGCTCCACTATAGTGCCAACCTTTCATTTCCAACCCCCAGTCCTCCATGTGAATCTAACACTCTCCTTCGCACCCCACCAGGGTTATCTTCTCTCTAGAAATGCCTGGGGCTTCCAGGATTTGAAAATTATTCTTGCTGTGTGAAAACCAGGAAGAACTACATTAGAATTTAAAGGCCCATTCCAAATGGGAAGGACTCGAGTGAAGCCACATTCTGGCAATCTCAGGAGCGGCTCTATTTCCCTTGCCTGAGTCAGAAATGTTGAGGTCCAATATCTCCCTCACTCCATGGTGACTTACTTTGCTCAACTTCATCCCTATTAATCTGTTCTTGGTTGACCAACCCTGTTTAGCATCCAGACCTTTAGAAATATTAGTCCACAGTTTATTGTAGATCTCGATCGTATAAGGTATTGTGTTAATATTAAGTGCCACCAAATCTGATAAAGTCACACTGTCTTTGAGTAGAGAAGTGTCTGTCAGTCATGAGGTCCCAAATAAAGAGAGATATGTCATCCCTAGCCCCTGATAGTCTTTGTAATTATGCCTGTAATAATGCCTTGTAATAAATACAGCTTGTGTCTATTGTTGTCACGCAATAGACCACATCTCATTGTATGCGACAAATACCTCTTCATTAAGATTCAATAGTGGCTTATCCTTTACCACTGCTAATTGGATAAGCCTTTTGACTCATTATAGTGAGGATTGTCGGGTTCTTGTAGCACTGCGGTGATATCCGTAACTTTGAGCCAAGAGGCTGAGCTTCTGTTCCCACCTGCTCCAGAGGTGTAACGTACCATCTCTGAAGAAATTCATTCAAACAAGTCTAAAAAATCAAATTGGAGGGATCTTCTGGTGCAGTGGCAGTATCCCTATCTCTGGACTAGGACAACTGGATTCAAATCCCACCATACATCGTAATGTTGGTTGATTAGAAAATATCTATACACCGAAACTGGTCATATAAATTATGCTATAGCACAGTGTAGAGTTGGGTGAACATGGCAGGCCAAGCAGCATCAGAGGACCAGGAAAGCTGATGTATCGGGTTGAGACCCTTCTTCAGAAGTGGGGGAGGGGAAGGGGATTCTGTAATAAATAGGGAGAGAGGAGGAGGCGGATAGTAGATAGATAAAGGAGAAGATAAATGGAGAGGAGACAGGCAGGTCAAAGAGATGGGTTGGAGCCAGTGAAGGTGAATGTAGGTGGGGATGTAGGGACGGGATAGGTCGATCCAGGGAGGACAGACAGGTCAAGGAGGTAAGATGAGGTTGGTGGGTAGTAGATGGGGATGGGGCTTGAGGTGGGAGGAGGGGATAGGTGGATGGAAGGACAGGTTAGGGGGCAGGGACGAGCTGGGCTGGTTTTGGGATGCTTTTGGGGGACGGGAGATTTTGAAGCTTGTGAAGTCCCCATTGATACCATTGGGCTGCAGAGTTCCCAAGCAAAATATGCGATGCTGTTCCTGCAGCTTTCAGGTGGCATCATTGTGGCACTGCAGGAGGCCCAGGATGGACATGTCATCCAAGGAGTGGGAGGGGGAGTCGAAATGGTTCGCTACTGAGAGGTGCAGTTGTTTATTGTGACCTGAGCGTAGGTGTTCTGCAAAGTGGTCTCCAAGCCTCTGCTTGGTTTTGCCGATGTAGAGGGAGCCAAAATGGGAACAATGGATACAATATACCACATTGGCAGATGTGCAAGCGAACATCTGCCTGATGTGGAACGTTTCCTTAAGGCCTTGTTTGGGGTTGAGGGGTGAAGTGTAGAGGTAGGTGTAGCACTTCCTCCAGTTGCAGGGAAAAGTGTCGGGTGTGGTGGGGCTGGAGGGGAGTGTGGAGCCGGACTAGTGAGTCCCAGAGAGAGTAGTCCCTCTGGAAAGCAGATAAGGGTGGGGAGGGAGAAATGTCTTTGGTAATGTGGTTGGATTGTGGATGGCGCAAATGTCGGAGGATGATGCTTTCAATCCAGAGGTTGGTGGGGTTGTACCTGAGGACGAGTGGGATTCTGTTTTGGTTGCTATTGTGGGGAGGGGATGTGAGGGATGAGTTGTGGGAAATGGGTATTGGTTTCTGGGTGGATGCCAGAGATGGAGATAGAGTGGTCCAGGAAGGCCAGGCCAGTCCCCCTCCACTGACACCCTCATCCGCCTAGCCGAACGTGCCCTCACCCTCAACAACTTCTCTTCAAATTTCTCCCACTTCCTACAGACCAAGAGGGTGGCCATGGGTGCCCACATGGGCCCAAGCTATGCCTGCTCTTTGTAGGTTATGTGGAACAGCTCTCTTCCACACCTACACTGGCCCTAAACCCCACCTCTTCCTCCGTTACATTAATGATTGTATCGGCACCGCCTCTTGCTCCCACGAGGAGCTTGAACAGTTCATCCACTACACCAACACCTTCCACCCCAACCTCAAGTTCAACTGGACCACCTCGGATACCTCTCTCTCTTTCCTGGACCTCTCTGCTTTGATCCCTGGCAGCCACCTGAAAGCCAATATCCATTTCAAGCCCACCGGCTCACACAGCGACCTACAATACACCTCCTCCCACCCACCTTCCTGCAAAAATGCCGTCCCCTATTCCCAATTCCTTGGCCTCTGCTGCATCTCCTCCCAGGATGAGGCATTCCATTCCCGTACATCTCAGATGTCCCCGCTTTTCAAGGACTGCAACATCGCCACCGCCCCCGCCACCACCCCTCCACAGTGGTTGAGAACACCCTCATGTGTATCTCCCGCATTTCCCACAACTCATCCATCATACCCCCTCCCTGCAATAACAACCAAAACAGAATCCCCCTCATCCTCACGTACCACCCCACCAACCTCCGGGTCTAAAGCATCATCCACTGACACTTCCGCCACCTACAATCCAACCCTACCACCAAAGACATTTTTCCCTCTCCACCCTTATCTGCTTTCCAGAGGGACCACTCTCTCCAGGGGTCCCCTGTCCGCTCCACACACCCCTCCAGCCCCACCACATTCGGCACTTTTCCCTGCAACTGCAGAAAGTGCTATCCTGCCCCTTCACCTCCCCCCTCACCCCTATCCCAGGCCCCAAGAAGGCTTTCCACATCAAGCAGATGTTCACCTGCACATCTGCTAATATGGTATACTGTATCCACTGTTCCTGTTGTGGCCTCCTCTACATCGAAGAAACCAAGTGAAGTCACGAACCATTTCAACGCCCCCTCCCAATCCTTAGACGACAAGTCCATCATGGGCCTCCTGCAGTGCCACAATGAAGCCACCCGAAGGTTGCAGGAACAGTAACTCATATTCTGCTTGGGAACCCTGCAGCTCAATGGTATCAATGTGGACTTCACAAGCTTCAACATCTCCCCTCCCCCTAACGCATCCCAAAACCGGCCCAGCTTGTTCCCGCCTCCCTAACCTGTCCTTCCTTCCACCTATCCCCTCCTCCCACCTCAAGACCCACCACCTTCTCCTACCTACTAACCTCATCCCGCTCCCTTGACCTGTCCCTCCTCCCTGAACTGACCTGTCTTCTCCCTAACTTCCCACCTACATTCACCTTTCCTGGCCCCATCCCTGCCTCTTTGTCCCGCCTGTTTCCTCTCTTCCTATCTTCTCCTCTGTCCATCTTCTATTTGCCTCCCCCTCTCTCCCTATTTATTGCAGAACCCCCTTCACCTCTCCCATTTCCGAAGAAGGGCCTAGGCCCAAAACGTCAGATTTCCTGCTCCTCCGATGCTGCTTGGCTTGCTTTGTTCATCCAGCTCTACACCTTGTCATCTCAGATTCTCCAGCATCTGCCATTCCTACTATCTCTCAGACAAAAGTGAGTTGGCCAGTTGATGGTCATTTCTGCTCTAAGAATACTCAGTTAATCGGTTAGCAACTGCAAGCAGCTGAGCAGTGAAGCAATCAGTGCAGGGTGAAATCAACACCCCGGAGTAAAAAGTGGCCGCACTGGGAAATGAGACAGAACAAGGTTCTGTGGGACAAAAGCGGAAATTGACAGGAGAAACAGGTCAGGCAGCATCTGTGGAAAGAAAACAGAGTCAATGCTTTGGGTTCAGTAACCCTGCAACTGATTGTACCTAGGAAAAGATGGCATATATGCTGATGACAGGATTTGGGATGGTGGAGGGGAGGAATAAATGATAGGTAGAGATGCATCCCAGAAAGAGAGAACAGCAGTTGGGCAGACAGAGAAATGAATAATGGTGAGCTGGGGAAAAAGAGAAATTGTAAAAGGGGATCATAAGTTAGGGAAAATGGGTTAGCTGCGCCGAAAGCAGGTCATGTGATAACGAACCGTAAAGTTATCGAACTCGATCTTGAATGACAAAGTTTGCATGAAGCCCGAGTGGAAAATGAAATGCTGTTCTTCCAGCTTGTGTTGAGCCTTGCAGCAAGCCCAAGACTGTCATGGCTCACAGAATACTGAATGGCCTGGACAGAGTGGATGTTGGGAAGATGTTTCCATTGGTAGGAGAGACTAGGACTCGAGGGCACAGTCTTAGAGTGAAGGGAAGACCTTTTAGAACGGAGATATGGAGAAACTTCTTCAGCCAGAGAGTGGTGAATCTATGGAATTCACTGCCACAGAAGGCTGTGGAGGCTAGGTCATTAGGTACGTTCCAGACTGAGATAGATAGGTTCTTGATTATCAAGTGGATCAAAGGTTATGGGGAGAAAGCGCTTGAGGAACATATCAAGATAATAAAATGTGAGGCTGGATGAACACAGCAGGCCAAGCAGCATCTCAGGAGCACAAAAGCTGACGTTTCGGGCCTAGACCCTTCATCAGAGAGGGGGATGGGGAGAGGGAACTGGAATAAATAGGGAGAGAGGGGGAGGCGGACCGAAGATGGAGAGTAAAGAAGATAGGTGGAGAGAGTGTAGGTGGGGAGGTAGGGAGGGGATAGGTCAGTCCAGGGAAGACGGACAGGTCAAGGAGGTGGGATGAGGTTAGTAGGTAGCTGGGGGTGCGGCTTGGGGTGGGAGGAAGGGATGGGTGAGAGGAAGAACCGGTTAGGGAGGCAGAGACAGGTTGGACTGGTTTTGGGATACAGTGGGTGGGGGGGAAGAGCTGGGCTGGTTGTGTGGTGCAGTGGGGGGAGGGGACGAACTGGGCTGGTTTAGGGATGCAGTAGGAGAAGGGGAGATTTTGAAACTGGTGAAGTCCACATTGATACCATATGGCTGCAGGGTTCCCAGGAGGAATATGAGTTGCTGTTCCTGCAACCTTCGGGTGGCATCATTGTGGCACTGCAGGAGGCCCATGATGGACATGTCATCTAGAGAATGGGAGAGGGAGTGGAAATGGTTTGCGACTGGGAGGTGCAGTTGTTTGTTGCAGACTGAGCGGAGGTGTTCTGCAAAGCGGTCCCCAAGCCTCCGCTTGGTTTCCCCAATGTAGAGGAAGCCGCACCGGGTACAGTGGATGCAGTATACCACATTCGCAGATGTGCAGGTGAACCTCTGCTTAATGTGGAATGTCATCTTGGGGCCAGGGATGGGGGTGAGGGAGGAGGTGTGGGGACAAGTGTAGCATTTTCTGCGGTTGCAGGGGAAGGTGCCGGGTGTGGTGGGGTTGGAGGGCAGTGTGGAGCGAACAAGGGAGTCACGGAGAGAGTGGTCTCTCCGGAAAGCAGACAGGGGTGGGGATGGAAAAATGTCTTGGGTGGTGGGGTCGGATTGTAAATGGCGGAAGTGTCGGAGGATAATGCGTTGTATCCGGAGGTTGGTAGGGTGGTGTGTGAGAACGAGGGGGATCCTCTTGGGGCGGTTGTGGCGGGGGCGGGGTGTGAGGGATGTGTTGCGGGAAATACGGGAGACGCGGTCAAGGGCGTTCTCGATCACTGTGGGGGGAAAGTTGCGGTCCTTGAAGAACTTGGACATCTGGGATGTGCGGGAGTGGAATGTCTTATCGTGGGAGCAGATGCGGCGGAGGCGGAGGAATTGGGTATAGGGGATGGAATTTTTGCAGGAGGGTGGGTGGGAGGAGGTGTATTCCAGGTAGCTGTGGGAGTCGGTGGGCTTGAAATGGACATCAGTTACAAGCTGGTTGCCTGAGATGGAGACTGAGAGGTCCAGGAAGGTGAGGGATGTGCTGGAGATGGCCCAGGTGAACTGAAGGTTGGGGTGGAAGGTGTTGGTGAAGTGGATGAACTGTTCGAGCTCCTCTGGGGAGCAAGAGGCAGCGCCGATACAGTCATCAATGTACCGGAGGAAGAGGTGGGGTTTGGGGCCTGTGTAGGTGCAGAAGAGGGACTGTTCCACGTAACCTACAAAGAGGCAGGCATAGCTGGGGCCCATGCGGGTGCCCATGGCCACCCCCTTAGTCTGTAGGAAGTGGGAGGAGTCAAAAGAGAAGTTGTTGAGGGTGAGGACGAGTTTAGCTAGGCGGATGAGAGTGTCGGTGGAGGGGGACTGGTCGGGCCTGCGGGACAGGAACATATCAGCCATGATTCAACGGCAGAGCAGACTCAATGGACTGAATGGCCTAATTTCTGCTCTTACATCTGATAGTCTAATGGTCTTATGTTGACCTGGGAACAAGGTGGTGTGCTGAAGTGGCAGGCAATTGGATACTTGGGCTTTGCAGACAAAATGCAGTTGCTCTGCAAAACAGTTACTCAGTGTTTGTCTCCCCTAAGTACATAAGACCACATTGTGAGCATCTGTGACCTCACTTTGGAGTTTCTTGAGTAGAAATCCCCAGTGGGATTGGGGGGAGTAACTTTTGAAATGACAATGCAAAAACCAGACTGGAAAGGATACAAGTGAAAAGGATATGATTCGATAAGAGTGTTGCTGCCATCACGAGCGGGCTCCACAATGCTGCAGTAGGCAGTGCAACGGCAATAATTTTAGTTTATATTGTGGCCACAGTATCACAGTGGTTAACAACACATCCTCACAGCACCAATGACCCATAATTGATTCCACCTTGGGTGACTGTCTGTGTGGAGTTTGCACATTCTTGCTGTGTCGGCAGGGGTTTCCTCTGGGTGCTCCAGTTTCCTCCCACATTCCAAAGGTTAGGTGCATTGGCTGTGTTAAATTGTCCACAGTGTCCAGGGGTGTGCAGGCTAAATGGATTAGCCGTGTGGAAAGGCTGGGATAGGGTAGGGGAATGGTTCTGGGTGAGAGGCTGTTCAGACAGTTGGTGTGGATTTGATGGGATGAATGGCCTGCTTTCACAATATAGGGATTCTATGTGTCAGAGTTTGGGCTGTGAAAAGTAGGAAAACATCATTTTAGCCTGGGAAGGAGGGAAGTGGAAGGCAGAAGCATTAATCTTGTCTCCAGAAGACAGGAATACCTGCAGAAGGTGGGGGAAAGCCACCATTTTGTTCAGGAAACATGTCAGAAAACGCCTTTCTTTTTGTTTTTGAAGTTTGTCTCAGCAAATGATTTTAAGTTCCTCAGGGATAGAACTTACATTATTTTCAATTACCTTGTTCTCAATAGAGCTAAAGTAACAAGATATAGAGTGTTAAATATAGGGAAGTGATAGCCTAGTGGTATCATTGCTGGACTTTTAATCCAGAGACCCAGATATTATTCTGGGGGATAATAGAATGTGAGGCTGGATGAACACAGCAGGCCAAGCAGCATCTCAGGAGCACAAAAGCTGACGTTTCGGGCCTAGACCCTTCATCAGAGAGGGGGATGGGGTGAGGGTTCTGGAATAAATAGGGAGAGAGGGGGAGGCGGACCGAAGATGGAGAGTAAAGAAGATAGGTGGAGAGAGTATAGGTGGGGAGATAGGGATGGGATAGGTCAGTCCAGGGAAGATGGACAGGTCAAGGAGGTGGGATGAGGTTAGTAGGTAGATGGGGGTGCGGCTTGGGGTGGGAGGAAGGGATGGGTGAGAGGAAGAACAGGTTAGGGAGGCAGAGACAGGTTGGACTGGTTTTGGGATGCAGTGGGTGGGGGGGAAGAGCTGGGCTGGTTGTGTGGTGCAGTGGGGGGAGGGGACGAATTGGGCTGGTTTTGGGATGCAGTGGGGGAAGGGGAGATTTTGAAGCTGGTGAAGTCCACTTTGATACCATTGGACTGCAGGGTTCCCAGGCGGAATATGAGTTGCTGTTCCTGCAACCTTCGGGTGGCATCATTGTGGCACTGCAGGAGGCCCATGATGGACATGTCATCTAAAGAATGGGGGGGGGGGGGAGTAGAAATGGTTCGCGACTGGGAGGTGCAGTTGTTTATTGTGAACCGAGCTGAGGTGTTCTGCAAAGCGGTCCCCAAGCCTCCGCTTGGTTTCGGGGGCCCTGGTTCAAATCATGACATGATGAATAGTGGAATTTGAATTCAATTTTTAAAATCTGGAATTAACAGTCTACCGATGACCGTGGATCCATTGTCAAATGTTGGAAAATTCCATTTGGTTCACTAATGTCCTTTAGGGAAGGAAACTGCCAAACCTTACCTGATCTGGCCTACATGGGACTCCAGACCCATAGTAAAGTGACTGACTGTCAACTGCCCTCTATGCAATTAGGGATGGGCAATAAATGCTGCCTAGCCAGCTAAGCCCTCATCCCGTGAATGAAAAAAGAAAAAAAAATCTAAATCATTAGTTAGTCACTGATATTCCAGTCAATTATTCCTGCTCCTTCAAATTATGGTGATGTTGCTGCTTGAGTTTCTTTTAAACAGACATAAAGACTAATGTGGTCCTAAGCAAACTCCAGGCAGCACTAGTACCTCAAGAAATGAACAATTGCAGACATTAATTAGATACTTGAGTTACACTGCAGATTAACGATGCACTCTGGCCTTCTGTTGAAATACATTTGAGAAATATATGTGTCAGTGATAATGGGAACTGCAGATGCTGGAGAATCCAAGATAATGAAATGTGAGGCTGGATGGACACAGCAGGCCCAGCAGCATCTCAGGAGCACAAAAGCTGATGTTTCGGGCCTAGACCCTTCATCAGAGAGCTGGGTCTAGGCCCGAAACTTCAGCTTTTGTGCTCCTGAGATACTGCTGGGCCTGCTGTGTTCATCCAGCCTCGCATTTCATTATCCGAGAAATGTATGTTATTGGTGCTCTGCATGGTACAGCGTTCCTCCACAAAACAGCTTGTTCCCTTTGCAATCCTTTAATAAGAGTTTTACTGCAACACTGCATATTCCAATGAGTCGAGATGGAAATCTACATAGCCCACTTCCAAAGTCAATAAGCCAGAAATCCAACTACAATTATATTGACAGAAATTGCTCGAAAACCCAGCAGGTCTGGCAGTGCCTATGGAGAGAAATCAGAGTTAACATTTCAGGTGCACTGACCCCCTTCCTCAGAATGAGTTGCTGCCATTTCTGCTGAGCTGTTAGTTTCAGCAATTTCTGTCTTTGTTTTCGATTTCCAGCATCCACATGGTTTTTATAATTTTATTAACGTGTTTTTTTAAAACAGATTGCTCCTAGAGTGTGAGCATTTGTTGCCTATCCCTAATTCCTTGAGAAGGTGCTGAGCTGCTTTCTCGAATTGATGCTGTCTGTACAGCATAGGTACATTTAGTTCTGTAAGGCAGGAATCTCCAGGTTTGTGATGCAAAGACAGTGAAATAACGGCAACATGGCTTAAAGTTAGGATGGTGTGAGGCTTAGAGGGGGAGTCTGTGATGGTGCAATAGGGTTAGGGTTGGGGTTGGGGCTGGGGTTGGGGTTGGTGTTAGGGTTAGGTTTGAGGTTGGGTTTGTGCTGTGGGTGGAGTTGGTGTTAGGGCAAGGATTAGGGTAAAGATTAGGGTTAGGGTTACGGTAAAGATTATGGTTAGAGTTACGGTTAGGGCTAGGTTTAGGGTTAGGGTTGGTGTGGGGTTGGGTTTGGGGTTGGGGTTGGGTTTAGGGTAAGAATTAGAGTTAGAGTTAGGGCTTGGTTTGGGGTTGGGTTTGGGATTAGGGTTGGGGTTTGTGATGGGTTTTGGGTTTGTGTCAGAGTTGGAGTTGAGGTTAGGGTAACGAATATAGCTAGGGTTAGGGTTGGGTTTGAAGTTGGTTTGGAGTTGGGTTTGGGGTTAGGGTAAGGATCAGAGATAGGGTTAGGGTTGGGTTAGGGGTTGGGTTTAAACTTGGATTTGCGGTTAGAGTAAGTATTAGAGTTAGGGTTAGGGTTGGGTTTGGGGTTAGGTTTGGGATTGGTTTGAGGTTGGGCTTAGGGTTAGGGCAAGGATTAGAATTCGGGTTAGGGTTGGGTTTCGGGTTGGGTTTGGGACTGGGGTTCAGGTAAGGATTTGGGTTAAGGTTAGGGTTAGGGTTATGAATAGGGTTAGGGTGAGGCACCTGCTACCCTTGATCTTCTGGGTGATGGAGCTCTTGGCCTTTGGAAGGTATTGGTTGGAGGCTTGATGAGTTGCTGCAATGCATTTTGTAGTTAGTACATATTTATATCAATGTACATAAGTGAAGGCTACAAACATTGATGGTGAATGGATTGCTGATAAAAGGCCTTGTTTTGGTCTGGAGGATATTGAGCTTGCTGACCATTGTCAGAGTTGTACTTATCCAGATATCAAGTAGAACAATTGTATACACATCTACAGCTCCGCTAACTGCCATTGTGAATGCTCTGGTGCTTCAATGGGCTTGAGACGAGAGGAAAAAACATCAAACAGAACATCTCCTCCTGATCACTATCCAGTGATATGTGCCAGCAGGTGGCTGTATGCAAAGGTTGTTTGAGGATCGACCTTACCTGTAGCATACTCATGGCCAAAGAAACTTATGGTCACATAACACTAACCCTTCCCAGTGAACTTGGTAGTTAATGCATCACACGTCTAAGCAGGTAACCACACGGGGGACCTTCATTAATGGAATTACTTGGCTTCTGCTGCACTTCAGATCAGTTTGTATGAATATCAGAGTGAAAACTTGGAATAATATCTACACAATATAAATTGCATGACAATGTCGCTGTCCAGGAGGTAGGAGCAATCTCCAACATAGGGACCTGTTCTCAACTTAAGCCCAATGTGCAGAATCCTATACAGCTCTTCAGGATATGAGCAATAGTGAGAAATGTGGCAGAATCTAGAAAGGCCTTTCTCAACATGGGGAACAGTCCATTACATCTTCTAACTAAGTTTGAGATAAGTTTGCAGAAGCAACTTGCCTACTAAAGGGGATTATCATTTGTTGATAACCTTATTAACTGTACAACACACCTCATTAATAAACAGCTTCCTATCCACCCCGACAAGCGAACTGGATGGCAAGAATTCCCAACATAGAAATCAGAGCACATGCCTGGCAACTTCAGCACACTACTTGCTCCAAAGGGCCTCCGTGTATCAGGGCATTCCACAGGTACTAGTCACTCACACTCCCTGTCAATGGACATTGGTATCCAACATGTGCCAGCCTTGAAGAGGCTCATGACACATCTCCAATCCACTTACAGTATGCTTCTATACTGCAGGGGGTGAACTTTGCACTGTACCAACAACCATGCAATGCTGCTGTGAGGGATATGTTGTGCACAGGAATTGGACCAGGGCTGTATCTCTGGCCTGTACACATGCTCACATTGTGCTCAGTTACTTTTAACCTACCTAGATGCTCACCACATTCCTGCCTGGCATTGCCTTTTTGCACCTTGTTCCTCAGATGGCGATACCAGGGTCATGGCCAAGCTGCCATGCCATATTGGTCAGTGTGGGCTCGAAGCCAGGAAGCTTGTCATGGATGTCAGCAGTCCTCAGTCACATCAAGAAAGATAGCCTTCAGTGAGGGGCTTGTGACATAGTCAGTCAAATGCAGCTTCTAATACCAGTCCTGGGGCTTGGAAATGGTCAGTCAGCTGCTGAGGGCATTCAGAGCCAGAGTGCAGTCTACTTAAAGGGTGAGGAGCCAAACAGCGCACAGCCCACAACCCATCTTAAGATAACAAAGTGTGAAGCTGGATGAACACCGCAGGCCCAGCAGCATCTCAGGAGCACAAAAGCTGACGTTTTGGGCCTGGACCCTTCAGCAGAGAGGGGGATGGGGTGAGGGTTCTGGAATAAATAGGGAGAGAGGGGGAGGCAGACCGAAGATGGAGAGAAAGGAAGATAGGTGGAGAGAAGAGTATAGGTGGGGAGGTAGGGAGGAATAGTTCAGTCCAGGGAAGACGGGCAGGTCAAGGAGGCGGGATGAGGTTAGTAGGGAGAAAATGGAGGTGCGGCTTGAGGTGGGAGGACGGGATAGGTGAGAGGAAGAACAGGTTAGGGAGGCGGGGACAGGCTGGGTCTCTCCGGAAAGCAGACAGGGGCGGGGATGGAAAAATGTCTTGGGTGGTGGGGTCGGATTGTAGATGGTGGAAGTGTCGGAGGCTGATGTGTTGTATCCAGAGGTTGGTGGGGTGGTTCTTGCAACCTTCGGGTGGCATCATTGTGGCACTGCAAGAGGCCCATGATGGACATGTCGTCTGAGGAATGGGAGGGGGAGTTAAAATGGTTTGCGACTGGGAGGTGCAGTTGTTTATTGCGAACCGAGAGGAGGTGTTCTGCAAAGCGATCCCCAAGCCTCCACTTGGTTTTCCTAATGTAGAGGACGCCACACCGGTACAGTGGATACAGTATACCACATTGGCAGATGTGCAGGTGAACATCTGCTTAATATTGAAAGTCATCTTGGGGCCTGGGACAGGGGTTAGGGAGGAGGTGTGGGGGCAAGTGTAGCACTTCCTGCGGTTGCAGGGGAAGGTGCCGGATGTGGTGGGGTTGGAGGGGAGCGGACAAGGGAGTCAGAGAGAGTGGTGTCTCCGGAAAGCAGACAAGGGTGGGAATGGAAAAATGTCTTGGGTGGTGGGGTCGGATTGTAGATGGTGGAAGTGTCGGAGGCTGATGTGTTGTATCCAGAGGTTGGTGGGGTGGTATGTCAGAACGAGCGGGATCCTCTTGGGGCGGTTGTGATGGGGGCTGGGTGTGAAGGATGTGTTGCGGGAAATGCGGGAGACGCGATCAAGGGCGTTCTCGACCACTGCGGGGGGAAAGTTGCAGTCCTTGAAGAACGTGGACATCTGGGATGTGCGGGAATGGAATGCCTCATCCTGGGAGCAGATGCGGCAGAGGCGGAGGAATTGGGAATGGGGATGGAATTTTTGCAGGAGGGTGTGTGGGAGGAGGTGTATTCTAGGTAGCTGTGTGAGTATGTGGGCTTGAAATGGACATCAGTTTCTAGCTGGTTACCTGAGATAGAGACTGAGAGGCCCAGGAAGGTGAGGGATGTGTTGGAGATGGCCCAGGTGAACTTGAGGTTGGGGTGGAAGATGTTGGTGAAGTGGATGAACTGTTCGAGCTCCTCGTGGGAGCAAGAGGCGGCGCCAATACAGTCATCAATGTAACTGAGAAAGAGGTGGAGTTTCGGGCCTGTGTAGGTGTGGAAGAGGGACTGTTCCACGTAACCTACAAAAGACAGGCATAGCTTGGGCCCATGCGGGTACCCATGGCCACCCCGTTTGTCTGTAGGAAGTGTGAGGAATCGAAAGAGAAGTTGTTGAGGGTGAGGATGAGTTTTGCTAGGAGGTTGAGGGTGTCGGTAGAGGGGGACTGGTCAGGCCTGCGGGACAGGAAGAAGCGGAGGGCCTTGGGGCCATCTGCATGAGGAATGCAGGTGTACAGGGATTGGACATCCATGGTGAAAATGAGGTGTTGGGGGCTAGGGAATTGGAAGCTCTGGAGGAGGTGGAAGGCGTGGGTGGTGTCACGGATGTAGTTGGGGAGTTCCTGGACCAAGGGGGAGAAGATGGAGTCCAGATAGGTGGAGATGAATTCGGTGGGGCAGGAGCGGGCTGAGACAATGAGTCGACCAGGGCAGGCAGGTTTGTGGATTTTGGGAAGGAGATAGAAATGGGCCATGCAGGGTTGGGGAACACCTCATCTTGACTCTTTCTGCCCTGTTATGTGTCATTTATGATTGAGAGGCAGGTATTATGTGAGATAACCATGGGTGCCACAAATACTTCCTTTGGTCCCAGCGGGATGGGGTGGGGGGTAGTGTCCTGAGAGAGAGAGTCGGCAGGACGGGGTCATGCAGGGTTAGTGGTGTCGGGGATTAGGGTGGGAATGTGTGAGGGGAGATGTTACAGACAATAGAGAGTGTGTGGTCGGTTTGGAGCTGGGCGGGAGGTGGCAGGAGCACCAGAGAGAAGTGCGAATGTGAGATAGCAGAGAGATAATGGTAGCACTTACACGAGCAGAGTGGAGAATGACATTGACCTTCTTCCTCCAGTGCCAGGCATTATCATCTCAGTGCTGAGGCTGCACTGAATGGGGTGGCAATCTCAGACCAGGTTGGCATGGCCTGGTCTCATGGCCTCCACTGCCAGTCTCAACAGAAGAGGATGTTTGATTCCATACCACACTGTTCACCAGAACCTCCAGGACACTGCCCACATATCTGGTGCCAATTATCCCTTCTTTGCTGTGTCATGAGCCTCTTCAAGGTTGGATGCCATGTCAAGAACTGTGAAGGGCATCTCTGGGCTGACAGTGCTCATCTAAGTGCATAATGGGCTTTTAAAGATGGTACCAGTACCAGGGATGCTCACCCACTCCGGCATATTCCAGCACTGGCGAGTTGTTCCGGGTACCAAGAGTGGTAGAATGGAGCGGGTGAGAGGGGTGCCATAGGGATGGGTGGGAGTAGTTAATAAAGTGAGTTTGAAAAGATTTGGCAAAAGAAACCCAACTCACTGAAATTGACCCTTAGCCAAAAAAATCATAAGATTCATCTGTTAATCTGAAGTTGGAAGTTCCCAGCCATTAATTCCCATGGCTGTGTAATCTAGAAAAAGGGCATGTAGGACCAATCATAGAATCATAGAGTTATGCAGTGCGGAAACAAGCCCTTTATCCAACTCATCTATGCCGACCAGGCATCCCGATTTGACCTAGTCCCATTCACTAGCATTTGGCCCATGTCCCTCTAAACACTTCCTAGACATATCCCCATCCAGAAGCCTTTTAAATGGTATAATTGTACCTGCTATCACCACTTCCTCTGGCAGCTTATTCCACACACGCACCACCATCTGCATAAAAAAGCTACTCCACAGGAGCTGCTTAAATCTTTCCTCTCTGAATTTAAACCTGCGCCCTCTAGTTTTGGACTCCCCTACTTGGGGAAAAAACTTTGGTTAACCAACCTATCAATGCCCCTTATGATTTTATAAACCTCTGTAAGGTCAGCCTTCAGCCATTTGAGGATTCCTCTCTGCCCTTCATAAAAAAAAGCAAAGTTGTCATAGTCTTACCAGATCATAGTCAGATTGAGATGAGAATCACTCCAATGGTTGTACATCTTTAGAATGCTACACTGTTGAGGGTTGAGAATGTGCCACTGTATTGGAGCCCCAGTTTTTATCTCTCAGTGTATATAGGAACGGGCAGGAAAGTGGAGTTGAGGCCTAAGCCCAGTATTGATCATATTGAGTGATGTAGCAGCTCAGTGACCTGAATGGCCTTAATCCTGCTCCAATTTATTTGATTCCAATGTCAAGGGGGGACTAAAGGTTTGCTTTAAAAAGTTAGACCGCCATCTCGGAGTCCGTCACAATCATCCTTAGTGGAAAGATTCCAAGGTCATTCTTGGAGATACACCTCACTATCAGCAAGACTTCTTTCAGTCAAACATTCACATGCCATAATTTCAGCTGGGATCAAATGAGAAAGACCCATGTCCAGCAATAGTGCACTAAGGTCAACAGCAGCCAGGACTGCACCCAAATCCCATCCTCAAAGAAGCAATGCTCAACTGCACCATTCCAAAGAGATGGTTTTCTTACAATTCCACAACCTCTGCTTCATGGTATTTCACTTCCAATTGCAATTGCTTGTTCAAAATTAAATTGTGAACTGGCCATTCCGGGAGCCTGATTTTGAAGTGTTCCGATTCAGGCCATGAATTTTTTTTTCACTTTAGTGCTTTGCATCAGCTAACCTTCAAAACCCTGACTTCTCCAGAGAGGAGTCAGTGTGCGGCCTGCTCCACGTCAGCTTGAAGCATCGCCTATCAGAATAGCAGGAAAGGAAGGTGAAGGGTAATGGTGAATGGTTGGGTAAGTAGAGTCGAGGCCACAAAAAGACTGGTCATGACTGTATTGAATGGCATAACATTCAATTTGGCCTACTCCTGCTCCTATTTCTTACCTTCTTATGAAGGGTTTGGAGGGCAGACTGTGCATGTGAGATAAGCATCTTTGCTGGGGGGGGGGGGGAGGATAAACACAACCATTGTGGTCTGTCTCAGTCTTAAGAAGGTTAGAATAAGACCGAGGTGAAGGGTATTTTTCTCTCTCAGAAGGGAGTGAAGGTTTGGAATTCTTTACTGCAGAAGGATGTTGAGGCTAGTTCAGTAATGTAGAAGCATAAAAAGGTAGGAGCAAGAGTAGATCATCCAGCTCCTAAAGCCTTACCATTCAAAGTGATCATGATCGATCATCCAGCTCAGTATTCCGCTCCCACTTTCCCCCTCTACCTTCTGATTCTTTTATGCAAAAGTCTATGTTTTGGCCTCAACTGCTTTCTGTGCCAGAAAATTCCACAGGCTCCCCACTCCCTATGTGAAGCAATTTCTCCTCATTTCAGCTGTAAATGGCCTACTCTGTATCCTTAAACAGTGACCCCTAGTTCTGGAATCCCCTGTATTTGAAAACATCCTTGTGGTTTTTAAACTGTCTAGTCCTGTTAGAATTTTATAAGCTTTGATGAGATCCCCCTGTACTTTCTAAATTATATTTAAGAACAGATGTTTAACAGTAAGGGAATCCAGGGTCATGGAGATAAGACAGGAAAATGAAATTGAGAGTTATTATCATGATCTCATTGGATGGTGGAGTGGATTCAATGGGCCGATGGCTTACTTCTGCTCCTATATCTTATAGCCTTATTGTGTTACTGTCTCCTTTTGTTGTAACCTCAGTGTAATGGGAGGAAGTTCTCAAGGTTTTCCTTACATAAAACACAGGCCCATCATCTCAGAATTAATCAAAGTCCTTTCGAGGACACATTTTCCATAAACAACAACACTCTTTTGAGTTCTAAGACTCATACAAAGGCCCCGTAGGTGTTGGCTGCACTCCAGCCAACAAGATTTCAACAAACATCCGCGCAGCAAAAACTTTCTCCAATGTTCCCAAATGCACTGACTTTCACAATCACAACCACAATTTCCCTTAGCCAGCTTCCTAACTCTTCCCAGTTAGTGCCCAGTCGGAATTGAGTCAAAGCATTTTCTGACGTGCATAGCCATCCAACTGACTGTGATCGCGACTCGATCGACAGTTATCAGTCAGTCGTTATGATGTGAGCTGTGATTTACGCAGCCACTTCAATGCACTGTTTGGTGTATCTGAGATAAGAGTGAGACTGTCCTTCAGAATCAACATTAGCAAAGCAGACCCCTCACCCCTATTCCTGTTTCAAGGGTTCATGATGGACGTAGAACTCTCCTGTACATGAAAGGCTCAAATGACCTCCAAATGTTTTGACCGGCAGCTTTCCCTTAAAATTGCCAAAAACATACAAACTGGTCTTCCCTCTCATTGCTGGCAGTGGGGTCTTAATCTGGACAAATCAGATGTCAGGTTGCATGTAACTCAGTGAAAATGCAGTGCTTATTTTTCAGTGGAAAAGCACGACACAACAGAAAGCCCTTATGTTTGGTCTGGGAGGAGGACTTTGCAACCTTGGGGGGGGTGATGGCCTAGTGGTGTTATCACTGGACTGTTAATCCAGAGACCCAGACAACATTCGGGGGACCCAGGTTCAAATTCCACAATGGCAGGTGGTGGAATTTGAAGTCAATAAACATCTGGAATTAAGAATCTAATGATGACTATGATTCCATTGTCAATCGTTGAAAACCCCTTCTGGTTCATATAATGTGCTTTAGGGAATGAAACTAACCATCCTTACCTGGTCTGGCCTACATGTGACTCCAGACCCACAACAATGTGCTTGACTGTTAACTGCCCTCTGGGCAATTAGGGATGGGCACCTATGCCCTCATCCCATGAATAAATAAAGAAGAAAACACTGCCCCAGAGAGTGCAGTGAAGCAGAGAGAACAGGTGTCATCCTAGGATGTTACTGCACCACATTCACTGAAAGTCCAGAGCTTACTGACAAATATCACACATTCTGGAAAATTGTTTTTCTGGCCTCATACAATAGAAGAGCTCGTCTTATGGCCCTGACTACAAACAAAACAATACTATCCCAAAATCACAAAGTTCAGCCAAAATACTTATCCAATAGCTACAAAGCAGTGTGGTCAGCTAGATTTAGTTTTCTTTTTAAAACTCACAGCTAAGCTGGAAATGCTCCGGCTTCTGAAAGTGGCTGCACCTTTTCTTCTGGTTGTTTCTTTGTTTAGTTGTTGACATGCTTCACTATGTCACATCTCATCAGGAGTCACCACCTTCTCTCCATGTGCGAGGCCCTTCCAGCAGAATCAGTGAGAGATCACCAAACATCTGCTTCCTGACAGCACTTCCAGTATACAAACAACCACTAGGCAGTTCCCCTCCAACAAACGCTCTAATATACTACATGCCCGGCCTTCAGGTTAAAGCAATCCTTTCGCATGAGGTGACCAATTTCAAACTGTCCCCACAATATAGTAGCTGAAGGGA
Source organism: Stegostoma tigrinum (assembly GCF_030684315.1). Classification (NCBI taxonomy): domain Eukaryota; kingdom Metazoa; phylum Chordata; class Chondrichthyes; order Orectolobiformes; family Stegostomatidae; genus Stegostoma; species Stegostoma tigrinum. The sequence continues at coordinate 9,257,885 of NC_081383.1, read as the reverse complement.
CTGCCTGATGCACTCCTAAACCCACATTGATCAAAGGAAGGAAAGGCTTACGTGCATAACGATTTTTATGACATCAGTAGCCATCAAAGTCCTTTCCAGCGAATGCTCTGCTTTATGCTCTGTTATTGTATTCTTTTACATTTTTTGTAGATTGCCTATTTTGCTAGCTACTGCAACATTTGTTACCCATTTCTAACTGCCCTTAAGAAGGTGGTGCTGAGCTGTCAGCTTGAGCTGCTGCGGTAGCAATGCCCAAAGTTCTGTTATGTAGGAATTCCAGACTTTAACCCATTGGAAGGGAAGGAATGGCAATTTTGTGCCAAGTCAGGACGGTGGTTGGTTTGGAGGACAATGTGCTGGTGGTTGGTTTCAGGTGGGAAGGTTATGTGATGCCGTTATCTCGCTCCGGTTGGTCAAGATCGGAGGTTGGGAAGATGATATTGAAGGAGCCGTGGTGAGCTGGTGCAGTGCACCTTGTTAAAGCTACACACTGCTGTCACTGGTCCCTTGGTGACAGAGGGAAGGAATGTTTATGATGATGGAAGGGTGCTGATCAAGTGGGCTGCTTTGTAATGGATAGTGTCAAGTTTTTTTGCATGTTGCGAGAGCTTCACTCGCTCAGGGAGGGGAGATTATTCCATTGCTCTCCTGACTTGTATCTCTTAGACAGTGAACACTGTTACAAGATAGGAGACAAGACTCAAATTAAACATACTAATTGTTTCCATTCTCTCACATCAGATTCAAAGGAAAACACAGAGGAAACTCAAAGAGAACCAGTTCAGGAAATGTTTAATCACAATTTAGGGGCCCTGCTGCTCTATAAGTTGTGAATGAGAAAGTGTGAAAGCGGTCTAGAAATCCAGCAGCATCAAACACATTGCTCCTGGGTAAATG